>NW_028301040.1:975000-1272500 GCF_049000335.1 Polistes dominula
TTTATTTCATTCCTATTTTTAAAAATGAAAATTACAATATGTACATAAGTTGTACACTGTTGAAAATATATAATTATTAAAAAAAAAAAAAAAAATTTTTTTAAAAAGGCAAAAAAGTAAATAAATTGTATATATATTTTTTTTTTTTTTAGGATGGCAGGGAGTAGCAACTTTAATACAAGTACGCCATGTAGCAGTAGATGTAGGTCAAGCTCTTATATTAGCTTGTGCAGAAGAAGATGCTGCTGCTCTTCCACATACAGATTCTCCCGGAGTAATGTGGATAAGAGAAGGTCGTGAAGATGGGCAGATTAAACGGTTAAAAGTTGAGTCTAATGGCATGCTAGAACTTGTAAATGTTAGTACAGACGATGCAGGTAATTACTCTTGTACCTTGGACGACGACTTGGACGCTGTTAAATCCAGAATAAATATAGAAGTTAGAAGTAAGTTGATTTCTTTTTGTTTTGTTTTTGTTTTGTTTTTGTTTTTGTTTTTTCTCTATTGTTTTCAAAACCATTGACAAATGTAATTTGATATCGAATGAAATAATAAATGAATGATTTTATTTTAGCACCGCCACCAGCTTTGCGAAATGTTTGGGTAAAGCCATCGACAATATTGGCTAATATTCTTTGGGAAGTCGGTGGTACTGGTGGATATCCTATCATAGATTTTACTGCCGAATATCGTCTAAAAGCAAACGATGGTGAAAAACCGGAACAATGGAAGCCAATTATACCAACGCACATTCCACCCAATTCTGTAATATTTTTGTCATTTCTTTTTTTGTAATACTTTAAACTATCATCATTGAATATCATTTATTTCAATCTTATTGTTTTGTTTTGTTTTGTTTTGTTTTTTTTTTTGATAATATAGAGACAAATTGACGTGTACCATTTGATGCCAAACACGACTTACTCCTTTCGAGTGTGGGCTACCAATCAGTTGGGCAGAGGAGAAATAGTTGAAGTTGAAAATCATACACATCATAGTGTGGAAGAATTGGGTAAGCACTTTTTTTATTATTTACTAGTATCTATTAATAAGAATTTCGTTTTCTTTTAAACAAATGCTACTGTATATATATATATATATATATATATGTACATACATATTATGTATAGAAATTAATTCAATGCCATAAATAAGTAATATAGTATTTATTAAAAAAATAGAAACAGAACACCGAATTAATTTCTACACCTAATAAATAATACATTTAGTATTATATTCTTCCATATAAATATAAATTATTGTTTTAGAACTTGCAAGACATTTTTTAGCGGGTGTAGAAGATTTTGACACCCGTATTTGGGTTGCAGCAGTAGGCATTGTTATGGGAACACTTTTGATTCTTGGTATGGGTACATGTTACCTCCTCTATCGTGAGTGCAAGGCACCCTGTAAGCATCTCCTAATAACTGTATATAAAGCTTTTGCTTCTACTCTATCTCTTCTTCTATGCTGCTTTTTCTGCTATCAAACTAAAAATCTTGTTAAATTTCATATTTAATTGTAACTGTTCATTCTATACAATTATATCCGAATGTTTCAATTTTCAATCGTCCTTTGTTTTTTTTTTTTTTTTAAATTCTTGATCATTAACACTTTAAACTAATTGTGAGAGAAAAGAAAAACAAATATAACAGCAGCACAAATCATTAAACTTATCTATGGCCCTAATCTCTAGCTTTCTTTTAAATCAGCTACTTTCATCTCTCTCTCTCTCTCTCTCTTTCTTTCTCTCTCTGTCTCTCTCTCTCTCTCAATTTCAATTTTAACTTAATTCTATTTTTAATATTACAATGCCAATTATACTATTCACTAATACTTCCCTTACTGCAAGCGCTCTGCAAATTTTCTATTATTAATTAATTAATTAATTAATTAATTATATTAAAAAAAAAAAATCCTTCTAATATTTAAAATAATTTCATTGTAACACTTTTTTTCTAACTTTTGCACACATTTTATAATCTATGGTATTAAGGTAACTCTATGAAATCTTTCTCTTCAGACAGTTTGCCTTTCTAAATAGAGCACCACTAATAGCATTTCTAGGAATGATACGTACTACGATCCTTTCAATTGTTTCCTTTAATCGCCAACCTTATTAATTTATATTTAATTTAATTTATCATAAAATATAGACTGTATATTTAAATAAACTGTTAAATATAACTTGAAAAAAAAAAAAGAAAAATAATAAAACCCCCCGGAAAGAGTATTATTAATAAACGTGTATTAACATTAGTAATTGTAAGTATGTTTTAATAAGTGTTGGTGGTTGATATTTAAAAATTATGGTTACGTAGAAATGATAGGTGTAATGAATAGTAAATACCATGATAGAGGTAGAGCATTGTGGCCTAGATAATAAATGCGTTATATATTAGAATATATTATAATATATTTGATTATATGAGAAAAAAAAAAGGTAGAATAAAAGTAGCAAAGTTTATTTGTCAGGTGAATAATCAATTAAATAATATTAATTAGTGTATGTTTATTTAGTTACAAAACAAACACACACACACACACAATGTATTTGATTAGAAGCACTGTTGTTATAACACCTGACAAATAGTTAAAAAAAAAAAAAAAAGGGACAGGGTAGAAGCTAATATAATCAATGGCCTAGACCAATGAAAATTAATCTCCGTTCCGAAATTGCAGCGCAGCTGGAGGAGCAGGAAGTGATTGAACTTGTTCCAAATATTATTTTGAATCCTGGATTTTTTGACGAAAGGACAGAACACATTCCGCAAGATGAAAATTTTAACAATCAAACTACAACACGCCTAAATAATAACAATGTAGTGCAGCCAAGGCGACTTTAGCAATCTCACATTGAAAAATTAGATTTTTGCATGGAGGATTTTTGTTTGATTCAATGAATTGGGGGTAAGAGAAAGCAAGCAAGCAAGCAAGCAAGCAAGCAAGCTGTGCATGATTTAAATATCATATATATATATATATATATATATATATATATATATATATATATATATATATATATATATATGTGTGTATAGGTTGTATTTCAAATAGCCTCAACGTGATTATTATTATAAAAGTGCAACAAACAAATGCAGGGCAACTAAAAAACCAAAAAAAAAAAAAACCAAAAACCAAAAACATGAAAAAGAGAACAAGAAAATTGGAATCATATTTGTATTAACATAGATGTCCTCTAAGTATGTATCAATGCTTGAGTGCATCCAGATAAAACGACATTTTTTTAGACACAATTACAATGTGTTAAGTGTTCAAAGCAAAAGTAGCAGACTCTGCTAGGACTTTGTTAAATGGCAAAGTAGATTTTTGAACAAGTTTTTTTGTCATTCAAACTCTCTCGCTAATTTCTTGTTGCTCGTTAAACGGAGCTAAAAAAAAAAAAAAGAAAGAAAAAACAAGTGAGAAACTCCTTTGAGCCAAAAAAAAAAAAAACAATTATTTAGTAAGACTGTAATTTTTAAGAATAATTCTATATGACGGTAAATATTTGGAGGGGGGAGGGGGGAAAGAAGAAGAAGAAGAAGAAGAAAGAAGAAGAACAAATTAAAGTTATATAAAAACAAGATCTAATTTTATTATGCATAAACACTTATATGTTTTGCATAAATTATAGGGGTGTGGGTTTCAAAATGATACTTTTTAAATTATAATTATCCTTTGAGCACTCATGAAAAGAATATGTATGATTAAATTTTTTTTAAAAACCGCTGTGCACTTTTTAATCGTTCAAAAGATTAGATAAATTTAGATATATTTACTGCCGATTTAAAAAAAAAAAAAAAAAAAAAAAAAAGAAATAAACTGTTTTTTTTCTTTTTTTTTTTTTTTTTTATATATATCCGCAAAAATGATCGTCAATCAGTTCCTTTGTTTTTACATCTTTATAAGATGTAATATTTTTCGTTGTTGTTAATATTATATATAAATATATATATATATATATACATATATGTGCATATATATTTGTGTATATATATGTGTGTGCGTGTGTGTGAAGCTAATTCTAAAATGATACTTTTTGTTTTTTTTTTAAATAAGTACATAATTGCTTTTTTAAAATAGTCTTTTTAATGTGCATTACATATTTTTTCATGACATGCAAAGAGAGTGCTATTTTTTACTTATGATTCTAATAGAAGATTCAATGTGCTTCAGTATTTTGAAAACTATTATTAAAAAGTGAATAATGTTTTATTTATCATTTACAACATTAAACAATATGCTTTTATTGTATAATCTTGATAACCATAGCAGTATCAATTAAACACAACATGTAAGTGCAATTCAGATCATGATGATCAAATAACTTTGCTTTTATATCACTGACATTCCTCTGGTTGCTTATATATATATATATATAACAAAAGAAGCATCCATGTTTTTATTAAAATGATTATGACCAAGTGTTCAAGGTATAATAATGCTTATAATCATCACCACATCACCGATTAAGTTTACAAATGAAATACAACATGGAAAAAGAATATAATGAAAAGAAAAGAAAAACAAAGCAAAGAAAGCAAGCAAGCAACTGAATTTTGATAAAGTATAAGTCTCGAGATAAACTACTTTTGAATAAACACAAAGTACGCGACAGTATCTCTGTTATATTATATACAGGAAATTATAATTGTCCTCTGTTTATGTATCAAATGCTCAGAACAACAGATTTTTATCCAATGATAACGATGATGATGATACTTTAAGCAGGATTTAGGATATAAAAATAGAATACTTCCAAATATTTTCGATAACATCTTTAAAATGAAAGATAAGCAAAGTTCCCAGAAATATTTGACGCAATATAAGGAACATAATATAATAGGTCTATTGAAGTTATTTGAATCTTCTCTCTGCCACCCTTTTTTTTGTTGTAAACAAAAACAAAAAAGAAAAATTCTGTTCTTCATTAAATAGGACATAGGCTAATTTTGATACAATCAATTAATATAGAACTGACTTTTCGCAGAAAAGTTCTTTTTATAATCGATAAAGAATATTACAAAAAAAAAAAACATATTATTTGCAATATTCATAAACTAGTTGATATATTAGATCGCACTTGGTCAATTAATGTTTAAACAACAAATTCCATAACGTTGAAAATACGTTTTTTTTTTTATTTATTATTATTTTAACTACATTATTGAAATTTGCGCTATTTTATTTTCTTTTTTTTTTTTTTTTTTGGTAATCTTTAAGAAAGTAATATTTCGTTGATTAATTTTCATAGTACTGTATAATCAATCAATTTCTATTTTTTATTTAAACATATACACTGCAGATGTATCAAGATTCATTCAGCTAAGAATTTGATATTTTTTAATGTTAATTTTGCTATGATATTATTATTATTATTATTATTATAATAGGAAGGGATAAAAACAAAAAACAAAGAAAAGAAAAATGTTTCTTTTTACTTGAGCTTATATTGTATAAAAAAAAAAAAAAAAAAAAAATATTAAACTTACTCTCTTATCACCAAGTAAGATAATTTGGTGCATAAAGGTTGTATAAAAAAAAAAAAAAAAGAAAAAAAAAAAAAGAAAAAACTTGGTTGTGCGTTGTTACATTGAAGCTTAATGATCTGTTTTTCCCTTTTCAATGTAATCCAAAATAATGTATCAAATATATCACGCAATGGGGATTAACAGATCTAATATGGCTTCGTACTATGCACTCTGTGTTGTGAATGGTATATATATATATAAATACATATAAATATATATATACACATATATACACACTAATAAACAAATACATAAGAATAATATAATAATACCAGAATAATAAACATAAATATATATATATATATGTTTATATAGCTAAGGCATCATAATAATATTTTAGCTATTAAGCAAAGACAATTTTTTATATGTAAATTATAATTATGCTAAAATGCAATGATATATAATATTTATCTACTTTATTCACGTAGACGACATACACACAATTTTATGGTGCAATTTTGAGCTTCAACGGCAGTTTAAAAGAAAACATATTTGCTGTTTGGCATAACTCATAATGGTAGTACATAATGTTCCTTCTTCTTGATTTTTTTTTTGTTTTTTTTTTGTTTTTTTTTTCAAGATTTATATTTAAATCCCTATAATCAACAGGGGATATATTAGATTTTATTTGAAATGTTACTAAATAATGAACATTTACAAACGCGTGTCTTTAATGCAAGACAATTTCTCTTGCTTATTAAAGAAATTTAGATTGTATTACGTTTTGAGAGTAATTTTTATTTAATTTGATAACAACAACAACAAAATAAGACATTTATTGTATATCATTATTATTTTATTTATAAAATGAAAAGAGAGAGAGATATATTTGTTAAATGTATTGTTAAAAAAAAGATATTATATTATCTTTTAATTAAGTTTTAGTTATGCTTTCGACGGTCTTTCAAAGAAAAAAAAAAAAAACCAATGTTCGTGTTTGTATATTTAAAAAAAAAAAAAAAAATAACTATAGTTCTGTGGTACGGCATTTCAGGTTTTTAAATAATTATAACAATAAGTTAATCATCAAATTTATTAGTCATTTTCATGAAAATATATCATATTAGAAAAAAAGAAGAAAAAAAAAACATAAAAAAAAACACGCATTATACATTAAATGTCTAATAATATTTACCAAAGCTGCTATCTGAGAAGAAAAAAAAAAGAAAAACAGTCGAGGATTGTTCGATTGATCAGTAAAAAAATCACTAATAATATACCAAAGCCTGAAAAAAAAAAAAAGAAAAAAAAAAAAAACAATGTAATACAAATATCACTCGCAATGTTAAATATAATAATAAGAATTATTCTTATAATGATTAATTCGTTAACAGGATTGTATTAAAAAAAAAACACACACAATTTGGAATTGCACATAATGCAATTATTTCATATACGTAATCATTAAGATTGATGATTGAACATTTATGATATTCTTTCAAACATTATTCGATATACTGATTGTATTTCTTGCGAAGTAGTTAAAAAAAAAAAAAAAAGAAGAAGAAAAGAACCAAAAAAAAAAAAATAGAATGTGAAAATAGCATTAAATTTGGGCACTCTTACCGAGTTAGTTATATGGTATTTTTATATTGGTGAGACTATAATACAATCCTGTGAAAAAAAAGTATAAGATAAGGCACAGTACCATATAATAATAATAATAATAATGGTGGTTAATGGCACCATAAATCGTCCCTAACATACATATTGCCTATGACATACCACAGATGAATGAAAGCTGATTTGTGATTTTAACAAAATATCTTTCAAATTCTTTACATTCAATATTGACGTTTAAATCTTATAATGTAAAGGCCTATTGTCACAAAACGTGTTATTAACAAAGTATAAAAATAATGCCTTTCATGTGCATAACCAGAGTACTATTTTATTGAGTACTTTATTAAAAGAAGAATAAATAACAAATAGAAATACAAAATATACACTGTCAATATCACGTTTTTCATATTTCGATAAAAATGAGTCTTCATGAATATTTTTCCAAATTTAATAACAACACGAAATGAACAGAAGACAGCACTAATGACGGACTCATCATCATTTTGTCAAAATCACAAATGCTTTTCATCAAACGTATCATGTATTGATATATCAATATTAATTTTTACATGCTTTCATTAAGTGGTGATGACAAATAGATAACTATCATTAAAAATAACATAATAAAAATAGGCCAAAGCACGATAAAAAAAAAAAAAAAAAAAGAAGAAGAAGAAGAAGAAATATTTTCATTCAAATGATTTATTATTTCAAATAATGTGATAAATAATTCCAATTAGGATGCTCGTTTAATAATTGTTAATTTGTTATTGTTTCACTTTTTGTATTTTTCTTTATTTCGTTTATAACTAATTAACGTATAACGAGATAAATCAATATTTGATATAATAGATCTTATTCAAATGTATTATGATACATTAATCGTATTATCAATTATTAGAATTATACTCTGTGTACCTATTTGTTTTGTCATTATATTATTATTTTATTTGACTAAATTAATTAGTTATAATATGAAATGTTCCATTTAGAATAATATTCATTGTAATATTGCTTTTTAAGTAGATAATTAAGTAGATATTTTTTATTTGTTATATGATAATTGAAATATTGGAAAATCATTGGTCTTTTTATAATATTACCACGTTACAGTAAATGTGTGATTTTGATACAATTTATAAAAAGTACAGGTCAAAAACAATAATAATTGAATTATTTGATTAACAATTGATCCATGTAATAATATTTAACCAATGATTATCTAATAGATTTATTTAGTTAAACATTAAAATAGTGTATATTGCACATTCCATCAAGTACAAAAATGTCTTCTATAATTAGTTTTATTGATCAATATATATGGAAGTCGAATATTTCTCTATCATAATTTGAATATTATTTAAGTATTTATACAAAACGAAATGTGGAGAGAAAGTAAAGGTTGTGCTTGAGTGTCTAATACTATCATTAAAAATTAGAATATAGTAATTTCACTGCAGTAAGTCAGAGAACAAACATTAGGCACATATCAGAGAGAAAAAAAAAAAAAAACACAAGAAGAAACATTCTTATTCACCACTGGCATTTAGATTTTTACTGATTGCAATTATTAGCAATACACCGTGTATTATATGATGATGATGATAATAATAATAATAATACTACTACTACTACTAATAATAATAATAATTAAAATAATAATAATAATAAAATGAAGAAGAAGATGAAGAAGAAGAAACTAGATTATAATTTATCCTGGAATAATTAAAAATAAACACAGAAATAATACAAATCCTGAAGTTAATAAGCTAAAGAAAATAATGACAAATAATAATATCAATGTGCATTTAGTAATAAAAAAAAAAAAAAAAAAAGAAAAAAAAAGCGCTGGGCCTTGCAAACATAAGTTATTCTTTACGCGTAGTAAATTTTCAAGTTTTTATACATATTGAATGTAATTAATAATGTTTTGGTAAATAACAAATTAGGACAAATATTTTAGCTGCGCAAGATATACAATTGCAATCGGAGTTAAAAAGCACATAATAATAAGACAGGGTTTTAATCGCCCATATCCTGTTTCTTTTTAAAAAAATAAAATAAAATATTATTTTATGAATTATAAGTTAATCTCACATTTTCTGTATTTAAATATATATATATATATATTTAAATATACGAATATAATGTATTTTAACTTGGAATTACATCAACTATTTGTAGTTTCCATTAAACATTTTGTGATGATGGTTGTCATTTATAATCACTATAAAAGTCATGCTACTTTATTTATAAAAATCATAAACAATTATACAATAAATAATCATTCATAATTATTGTGTACTTAGACGTTATATTTATTTAATCATGTGATAATTATTTAAATGTAATCCTACGTAAGTAATGTTTTTTCAATAGATTTGCATAATTGTCGCATCTTATTAATGGGCGTATATTCAGCCACTAAAATAGCATTAGCGATAGCAATGGTTTGATGTATTGATTTAGTTTTAACCCATATTCTACCATTCATACCAATGGCAACTTCGTACGGTTGACTTTTACCAAGAAATTTAAGTAACATACAATCTGGATTGAGCAATTTCCTTACGAGATTTAAGGAACAGTTAAATATCATACCATCAGAACTCAATACACCTAACTTTTTTTCTTTTCCTTCTGAATCAACGCATACAAGCTCTGGTTCCATATCTTTAATAGCTACGAGTAATTTAGCAAACACAGCATCTCCAATTTGTATATCTGGACGGTTTTTCTTGGTAGCACCTTCGAAAGCCAAATAGGATAGAGATGCACTTTCTTTAGAACCTATATCTACTTTATATATGTCTCCTACTTTTTGGGTAACAATACCGATAACCATTTCTCTTCGATTAGGTACATAACTATAAAAACAAAAAATATACGTTAAATAAAAATTGAAATATATCAAATAAGATTAAATATTCATAAAATCTAACCGTTTTTGATAATTGTCTACATAATAAATGGCAGGAGCACGTTTTTTTAAAGTACCAGCTTTACAAATGTAAATAGTATCAGCTTCACGTCGTAGTCCTGGTCCCAATACTATTTTTTCTTTTGTATCACTTTTAATATCTTTAACAATATCACCTGGCATAACTACATCATTGACTTTAACTTCCATTTCTTTTTTTTCAAATTATACTCTTTTATTCAAATTGAAATGTTAACTGAAAATAAAACTGCTACTTGAGGATACACAAATATAAATAACAAGTAATAATACAAAACAATTAAAATTAACTAAATTTATTAATTCATAATTGAGAACAATTTTCATTCAGTTTTAAACAAGCATATATGTAAACACCATTACAGTCATAACCTATAAACCTAACCTATAACCTCAAAGTTGTTTGATACATGTGCTAAAAAAGATGCGTACATATAACCTACTGATAGAATCATTCAATATATACCAAATATATATATGACAGTTCAATCAAAAGTATTTTATATGTATAGGTTGGTAAAATGGTATAGGTTAGGTTAAAAGTTTGACTGTTGGCTACACTGTGTTGATAAAAGTGAATCATTAATCAATATACTATTTTTGTATTAAACAAATTAAATATTACATATATATATATATATTTATAATAAATATAAGGTCAATTATTAAACTTAAATAAACAATAGTTTAATCGGTAAATAAACGTAACATTACCTTTATTTATATTTTGTCCATTTAAACGTTTCTGAATATCATTGATTAACTTTGAAAATGCACCTTTTCATTAAGGTTACTGTTAACCGTCAGATGGAGTTACAAACGATAGTAGAGTTAATATTTAATAATTATTAACCAAGAACCGATTTTAAGTAATATATCAGTAGTGATAAATCTATACCGGCAAGTTATACGATTAATTAATAAATAACATTAATTTAAATATCAAGAAATATTATATTTACAGTAATAAACAAATATGTTGATCAAAGTGAAGGTAAGAAATATACGTTGACAGAATTCAATAATATCTTTATTAACCTATAAAGAGTTATATTATTATTATGTCAATTCAATTTTCATTTTATTATTTTGTTTCAGACACTTACGGGCAAAGAGGCAAGTATTTTTATATCAACATGAGATCATTTATTAATATTCAATGGTATATTATATCTCTCTATATTAAACAAAAAAACTAGTAATATTATAAGTTAGTATGTTTATCAAGTTGAAAAGAATTGGACGTTTAGTAAAAGAGTTTAAAAGAAAAAAAAAATGAAAAAAAAACAAGGTGTAAATGAAAAAGTGTTTGCTCTATTTAAAAAATATACAATATTTTACATATGAATTATTTCTTACGAATATTATAATAAACGGTTTATAATATTTGTAAATTGTGCAGATTGAAATAGATATAGAACCTACTGACAAAGTAGAAAGAATCAAAGAAAGAGTGGAAGAAAAGGAAGGAATACCGCCACAACAACAGCGGTTAATATTTTCTGGCAAACAAATGTATGTATATTTATCAAATTATAGTTATCTTTTTTTTAATAAGGATTTCTTATATAAATACAAATATTGATTTAATATTTAGGATTCGAACAATGTTAATGATACTGATATTATTAAACATTAATATACATGTGCCCATAATTATGAAAATGGTCTAAGTCATATATCTCTTGTTTTGAGATATTTCAAGATTTATATTTGAACATTATATGAATTCTCTATGTAATATTGAAATAAATATTATCTAACGATTCATTTTTGATAATATGAAAATTACATTTGAATTTATTTAGTTTTATAATAAGGTAGTGCGTAATAACTGATAAACTTATTTTTTTTTTATTCATTTTGACTTAGATCACTTTCATAATTATGGGCACATATATTAGTCACAAATGATACATATATATATACATATATATATATCGTATACTTATATTTTAATAATGTATTATATTATTATGAAGACAATAGTAATACTGTTTCTACAAAAATTTCAAATATTTCTTTGATTTATATATAATTATTATTATTATTAAATCAAAATATACATATATATAATATATATATATATATTTCTATGTGTGTGTGTGTGTATGTGATTTCAGGAACGACGAAAAAACAGCACAAGATTATAAAGTACAAGGTGGATCGGTGCTACATTTAGTACTTGCATTAAGAGGAGGCTTATAATTAATATACTTTTTCTTTTTCATATGTGACTTTGTAATTAATAAAAGCAAATATGCGGGAAGGCTACTATTTACTTGTAAGAAATAACATATATACGTCAACCTAAACAAAAGTTACGCTTAAATTTAGTTTTTGAAATATAATAAAAACACAAAAAAAAGGTACTTCTTCGAGTAGAGCCAGCAGTAATAAAGAAATCATTATAAGATTATATTAAACAATAGATGATCATATAAAATAATGTGTTTGTAATGTGACTATTAAAAAGTATTTCTTCTTAGCTTCTAAATATATTGAATTATTTTTTTTAATTTTTTTTTTTTTAATTATTATTATTATTATTATTATTATTTACTTATTTCAATGTAGTGTGCATATCTCTATTTTTTAATTCTACGACACATAGTGGAAAGACAACAATAGTGAATAATAAATAACCACAGACTTATAATAATATTTAATTTCAATAATGTTTACGTATTATCTATTATATTATATCTCTAAAATAGCTATATCAAATATCTTTAAAATATTATGCAAAATGTACTAAGTTAATTGAATGAATTTCTAATACTGATAAATACAGCATCATCCCTTCTTACGAAGTATGAAATTTACATGATATATTTAAAAATTCTACATTTTTTCTTTTTTATAGTCGATGTTTCGTCTCTTTTATTTTTTATTTCAATAAAAAAAAAAAAAAAAACAATTAAAAATAAAATGAACAAATAATTGTTGTTCGTAAATATTATAAGTTTGTTAAATAATAAAAAAAAAAAAAAACAAACAAACAAACAACCACAAATTATTCTTAATTTCTATGATATCTGCTATTATGCGTTGCTCGGCTCCATTTAGTTTTGAAGAAACGATGACAAATCCCACAATATGCTGCAACGTTTGATGTATTTTCATGTTTTGATGTTATATGTCGTAGTAGTGCGTGCTGTGTGGTACATGTAACACCACATTTCTTGCATTGCAGAAGACGCTGAGATACTGACGTTTGTATATTCCTTGCTGGACTCCATGTTCCTGAAGATTCTATAAATTTATACTTGAATTTTTTATCTTTCTAAATTTTTATTTTTTTTATTTTTTTTTTGTCAATTAAATATCATCTTTTATCTACAACATCCTCCATTACTGTTGTTCTATTACACATGTAATAATATTAAACAATAATATATGTAATAATGTTGGATTATACTCTCTCTAAGAAATAGGTCACACAATATAAAAAAAAAAAAAAAGGAAAATTTCCTAAATACAAAAAAAACATATAAATAACTCTAACGAATAATACTACGTCGTCATTTTTATTTGAATACCATTGAATTATATATATTTATATATATTTTTTTTTAAATGTAAGTTTTATTTTTAATTATATATATATATCATATATAAATTGTAATAATTCATAAATTATTTATTTTATATTTGAGATTACATAAAAGCGCGATAAACCGATTGCGAATGAAAACTGCAAACCACACCATCGTGAAATATATAATTTCATTAGAAATAATAGAAAAATGTATACACATAAGGAAGGAGATACATCACAAATCATTTTATTTACATTACAGCAATAACATCTTTTAAGCATAATCCTTATTACATTGCCTTTGATTACGTTACAAACTCGTAGATATAAGATCTATAATAAAATACATACGTGTATATATATATATATATATATTTAAAAACGAGAACGAAAGATATTCGTTCATTATAATAAACCCGAACGTTCAACGTGTCATTTATCTTATCTACAGAATAGCTCCGTATTTTTTTTTTTCAATAATCATCGTCAATCTGTGCTTTTTTCATTTCTTCGGTGTTTTTTTCTTCTTCTTCTTCTTCTTTCTCGCCATTTTTTTATACGCCTTTTTAATTATTAAACTTAATAATAAATACATATTCAGCTCGCGTGATTTTGATGTCTCTTGTCTGTGTGAATTGTTTATTTATATATATATATATATATTTTTTTTTTATTTCTACGTACTTCTTGTGCAAATGAATTTTAACACATTGCCCCAGCCGGCGACCTAAGTGACAACATGTCGGCCATTTAAACCCCGAACGCCGGGCCTTATTCGCGTTGTTTCTGATCACTGAATAGACAAAATAATGGCTAGTAAATACAAATCGATGTGTAAGAGTAAATTTTCATACCAGTAAAAAAAAAATCCACATTATCGTGGAGCAGCTACTCAAACGACAAACTCAGAAAGCCGCGTTTTCGTGCGGGGGGGGGGGCCCGGTGGTGCTCAAGCGACAGTCCCAGAAACTCGCATTTTCGTGGGGCCGGCTTTGTCAATGTGTTAAGCCAAACGTGTAATATGAATATTAATGATAAATATGTTTCTTAGTTGGTTTTATTGAAACATCTGAATCGTATTTTAGAAATTTTCGAGAAAATTTTTTCTTAACCATGCAGATGTCATTTTTTGTTTTTGTTTTTGTTTAAACTTTTATAATTAAAGTTTGACTTCTTTTTTGTATATCATATTTTCTCATTTGTTCATTTTTCGATCATCTTCATCTTCTTGTTGTTCTCTTTTTACGTTGACAAATGTTAGGATAATTTAATAGCAGACATTTAAATTCTTTTATCATTGAGTTTTTTTATTCTTTTCTTTTCTTTTTTTTGTTTTTGTTTTTGTATTTTCTTTTTGCATTACGTGCACACAAGTACGTTAATTGAAAATTTTCTTTCTAAATGTTCAATTATATAATAATAATAATAATAATAATAATAATAATAATAATAATAATAACGAATATCCAATATAAGCAACACTTACTATGCCCAATTGCATAGGTCAGGGGTCGGCAACCTGCGGCTCGCGAGCCACATGCAGCTCTTTGAATTTGAAGCTGCGGCTCTTTAGTTAAAAGAATTTAGAAAAAAAAAGAAAATCGGTTCTCAATTGATTAACGAGGATTAGGCACCGTTAGGCACCGATGAATAAATAGATTAGTTTTTTTCTTTTTATTATTAAAAAACTTTTATTTATGCGAGTACTATTTATTGTTGACAAGAAACAAATTAGGTGGCTCTTGAAAAACTTTGAAATATTGTTAATTGTAATTTTTGGCTCTTCCAAGTCAAAAGATTGCCGAACCCTGGCATAGGTGCGTATGCAGCATTTATAGTAATTATTATAACCACTTTAAATACCATTATGAGATTAAAGGTTGACGAAACAATGAAATAAAAATTATTTTCACCATAAAAAAAAATTATAATAATAAGAAACAACAAACATCGAATGAAATTCGAACGAAGAATTAAAACAATTCGGTAAACGTCATTTTTTTTTTTTTTTAGAAATGAGATCACTTACTGTACTGTAAAGTAACGTTCTTAAAATAATAATAATAATTATAATAATAATAATAATAATAATAATAATAATAATAATAATAATATTACAAATAAATTAACAAAAAAAGAAAATCGATTATTTTCATTCCCATATTTGTTTCGATTACAACGATTTACGATATTTCGGTGAATTATCTTTCAACATTACTCAAACTACTTTACATTTGAATATAATCACTTATATTTTATATATATATATATATAATATATATATATCATATATTAATAACGACTTATACATATGCACAGCGTTACGATCAAGCATGTGTTTCGATAAGTGGAACGATATATATTTATATATCTTAATATTTATTATTATTATTATAAATGAGAGACTAATTGTAAATTACTTTACATGACCTTTTCTTTCTCAATTAGCATTTCTCAAAGTTCACATTTTTACTGTCAAACATAAATCTATTGTTTTTTTTTTTCTCTTACGAACATATGTAACAACACATCGCATACCTAATCTTTTTTCGTATACATAAAAAGTTTTCGAAACCCTCAAATTTTAATGAAATTATATTCAAATTTGTATGGTTTTTGTTGTTTTTGTTGTTTTTATTTCCCCAATTATATTATTAGGGTCGACTCGTCGAGTTTATTAGAGAAATATTCGTCGTCATTTCTCTCGGTGGTAACTTTGTTTTCTTGAATATTTGTATTATTTTCTCTTATTTGTCATATTTTACTCTATTTTACTATTTTATTTTTCTTGTATTATATTCTTTTTGTTTAACCCATTAACTGCCTGCCAAATTAATTTTTTTGCTTACAGAAATATTTATATTATTTTTTTTTTTAAAGTCTTAAAAAATATGGGGATTGTTGCTGGTTGCACGAAAAAAAGAAACCAATAAGAGACTATTACTTATTTCTTTTATTATTATCCTATACATACAAAAGTAGCTATTATTATGCCATTTTTTCATACAGTCCAACATAAAACCGAGTGGTGGTGTAAGTAAAATTTCGAAATTCTCAAATAAGGATCAATCGTGGCAGCTAATGGGTTAATATTTGTTTTTTCTTTTTTTTACGCAAGGTGATGATAATATGATCAGGGCTAAAGCTGATAACATAAAAAAGTTAACAACAATTCATTACTATTAGATAATAATTTATACTTTTAAATACAATTGTGTCATGTTTCAACTATGGTAACTATTTGATAAAGGATCAATGGTATGTATATCGTCAAACGTGGAAATTAGATAGCCGCGTGTAAGGCACTGTCTATTTTAACGGTGATTTCGAAGCAGCTAAGAACACCATCGTCGATCACAAAGAAAACCCTTTTTTATTTTTATTTTTATTTTTATTTTTATTTTTTTATTGTGTGGCTTTTTTTGCTTCTTTTTTGGTTTTTTTTTTTTTTTTTTTTTTAACCCCTCAAGGAACAATTTTTGGCTCAACGTTGTACAACGCCCGCTCGAGTTAACTCAAGCTGCTTGCAACTTAAGGGGGGTGGTAAATTATGTTTATTAACTTTTTTCTTTATTTGTATTTTTTTTTTAATTGTTTTTATTTTTTTCTCACTTCTATTTCATTTATTTTTCCGTTATTCTTATTTCTTCTTGGTTATCATTGTATTTTGGTT
Source organism: Polistes dominula (assembly GCF_049000335.1). Lineage (NCBI taxonomy): Eukaryota > Metazoa > Arthropoda > Insecta > Hymenoptera > Vespidae > Polistes > Polistes dominula. The sequence continues at coordinate 992,271 of NW_028301040.1, forward strand.
TTTTTGTATGTGTGGTGTATGTAATATTTATGTGTATATGCGCGAGTGTGAAATACGTGAAACGCCATTTTTTACGAAAAGGTAGAAACTTGTGTTTGTATTTCTTTTGTTGTTGTTGTTGTTGTTGTTGTTGTCATTCGATCTTTTGCGATCGACAAAATATAATCTGTTATCGATCTTTTTTATTTTTCTTTTTTTTATTTCATTTTTTTTTTCATTCGAACGAGACGATTTTGATGGTCAACGATTATAATATCGATTAACGATTGCAAACAGTTTATTGGAAACAAATATGGCGGATTAGATGATGAGGGCATAATTTCATCCCCTCCCCCTTTTTTTGTTAAGGATGTTTCTTTTTTTTCTTAATTTTATAATAACAATACTAAATAAAAATGATTATTTTTTTATGTGATTTGTTAGAAAAATAAAATAAAATAAAATAAAATAACAAAGAGAGAGAGAGAGAGAGAGAGAGAGAGAGAGAGATAGAGCAATGTGGTTGATGAAATGAAAAGGAACACTTTGAAATATTAATATAACAATATGTAAATAAATAAACTATAATAACGTAAGGTCTAAAAAAAAAAAAAAGGAGATCACAAAATTATTCATTAGAATGAATTATTTTCTAATATCAGTCATCCGGTGACTAGAGAAGATGAAAGCAAGCGTGTTACGCATTTGTGTAATTATTTTTTTCTTTCTTTCTTTCTTTCTTTATTTTTTTTTTTTTTTTGCTTTTCCTTTTTTCTTATTTTTTTTGTTTTTGTTTTTTTTCTTATTTTTTTCTTTTCAATAGACATTTATATCACGATTAGGATAAACTAATCTACCAATCTACTATTAATTTTTAATATTTTGTTAAATATATAACCATCCTATCAAATATAATTGGATCAATCGAATTGAATCGGTCGACAAGTATTTGAAAAAAGAAAAATATCCAACGAGTTATTACGAATAATATGGATGGTGAAAGATCAATATTTTCTCAATCCTCTTATAAAACGCGATATTTTTCTAACAAATTTTCCACAATATAGGTAAAAGTTGCAAATAAATTTATAATATAAGATACAGCAGTCGCCATTATAGGTAGCAGACATTTTTTTCAGCGTCACTGTTTCATTTCAATCACGAATACGAATTACGTACGAATAAATCGTATTTATAAAAGAGGATTGAGTATAATGAACTTAAAAAAACAAAGAAAAATTTATTGGGATCTCTAGCACTTGAATACGACGCTATCTGGTGGCTGAATTCAAAATTAGAGTAGATAGTTCGAATTGTTACGCCACGCCCCTGCCAGTGATCCCTTGGGATCTTTAGCACTTGACTACGCTATCTGGTGGCTAAATTCAAAATTAGAGTAGATGAATCGAATTGCTATGCCACGCCCCTGTTGCCAGAGATCCCTTGGGATCTCTAGCACTTGACTACGCTATCTGGTGGCTAAATTCAAAATTAGAGTAGATAAATCGAATTGTTACGCCACGCCCCTGTTGCCAGAGATCCCAATACTACATGAAAAAAAAAAAAAATAAAAATAAAAATATTTTTCTTCCGACGCGTTGATTTGTTTTTTTTTTTAACTTCTTTTTTCAATGAAAATAGAAAAGAAAGGATAAAGAGAAAAAACAAAGAAAAAGACAAAAATAATGAAATCGCGTCGATAAAATAAAATAAAGTAAATAAAAGAAAAGGAAAAAAAAATCTAACGAGGAGGTGGTGGGTGGTCATTCAAAATTACGAGTCCAATTTTTTTTTCGGACTGCGTTGCCTCTGCATCGTTTTTTGCCATTGCATGTTATGTTTCAGACGCATATGACGTCGCAGGTCGGTTCTACGACTGAGAGTGGTGTGACATAGGATGCAGGTCGTCTGGTTGCGATGCACTTCGAGGTGCTGGGTCAGCGAAGCAAGGTGCTTGTAAACGCTTCCACAGAGTCTGCAGGAAAAACATCCTGGACCCTGCATCACCACTTGACCAGTTGTATCGCCAACATGCTTCCAATTGCGTCCCACCCCCCTGCAACACATTAATAGCCACGTGACCCGCCTGATTCCTCATAATAAACAAAAGCCTTTTTTAATTTTTTTTTTTTTTTTTTAATTTTATTTTGCAATTATAATGCATGTATTGTTTTCTAAATGCGCAATACTCTCTGCATGTGTTTATGTGTGGGTAATATGTGTGGACTTTGTGTGTTTGTCCCTATCTTTTCAATGAATTTGTGTGTATGTGTATGTGTATGCGATAAAGGAAATGAGGAGAACAAACAAAAACAAAAATGAAACATAAAATAAATGGACAATTTTCGGAAAGTAATGAACATAACAAATTGAAATATTGTAACATTATTTGTTATATTATTTTTTTTCTACGTGTAGGATTATTGTTATGCATTCGTGACTATTATTTTGTAATTTTTTTAAATAAATATTTTTGAATGAAACATATATATATATATATATATATATATATATATATATGTAAGTCACGATCGCATATTCAAATTTACAACACGGTTATGATTTTTTGTTTTTTTGTTTATTGTTTTGAAGCTCGACTTTTAATTTTCTTCCCTTTTTATTTACTTTTTATAATTTCATTTTTTTTTTTTAAATTATTAATACAAATTAAAACAGTTATTTATACAAAATTCCTGTAATATTAGGATGATAATAGCTAATAAGATATAAGCTTTGTTTGTTTGTAATAAAATAAGATAATGATATTGAACACAAACAACCACTGAAAGCGAAAAGGCGATTTTGTGATTTGTTTTATGTATGACATGTATATATATATACATGTATGTATATGTATATGTGTATAATTAGAATTTTATTTTATTTACTTGTTTTATTTTTAATTTTTTTGTAATTCACGAGCACGTGACTAAACGTAACAAGCTTGCTACTTTGAAAACATTATTTCAGAGCCCATCTAAATTTATTTAAATAATTATCAATTTTTGTGCGAAAATAATCGCGACAACAATTAATTAATTAATAAATATATAAAAACGTTTAAGAAATAAATATGTGTATAAAGACAAGATAAATATAAATTAATTCTTTTTTTATTGGTGAAAAATGCGTGTAGGTCTCAACGTGCATTGTATTAAATAGAAAAGGAATAATGGGGGTGTGTTTGGGGGGATGGGGATAGAAACCAGCATGTGTATGTATGTTAAAATGGAGAATAGGTAATGATGGACTTATAAGAAAAATATGGTCATCAAATGAAACATAAATTGTGGCTTATGATATAATACTTGAATAATGATCAAATTAATTAATTTGAGAAAACTCGTTTTCCATAAGATAATTGAGATTAAAAAATGTGTATTATAATAATATTGAAAAGTTGATTTTTTTTTCTTTGTCAGTGTTGGTGAGGATAATTTAAAATAATAAAAACAATCAATATTAATGAATTAATGAATTAATTGAAAACGCGATTGAAGCAGAAACAAAATGGCGTATTCATTCAATCATCATTCGTTTCTTCTTATTGTTTTGCTTTCGAGCTAATCCACGTAACACGTTTCTAAATCCAGTTTTTCTTTATTTTTTTTTTTTTTCATATTATATCGTTCCTTATCAGATTAATTATATCAGAAATGATCAATAACAGCCTTTCAAAGTTAAATATCTTCATTTGATATCATAAATTTTTGGTTGTGCGGAAAGTTCGTGTCGATTTTCGATAGATGGCATTAAAGTCTTTTTTTTTTTTTTGCTACAAAAAAAACCTGAAAAAAGTTCTGTAAGCACGAAATTTTAAAATTATTGTATTATATTACATATATATATATATAGTTATATTTTTATTGTGTAATAAATATATAACAAAACAAAAACAATTTAAATGGGTTGCATTTCAATCTTTCGTCAAAATTGGCACGAACTTTCAGGACAACCCAATATAATATATTGTTATATACTTAATAAGAGTATATATATTTGTTTTTGTTTGTTTTTGTTTTTTTTATTAGTTTTGTTCTTTTTTTTTTAAATATGTATAACATGCTTTTTCGATAAACGCATAGATAAGTATTGAATCGCATAAATTCGTGCTCTTTTTTTTTTTTTTTTATAGATATACACATGTATAAGTTACGATTAAAATGACAAAGTATTGCATTTGTAGAATATTATTATCGAATACATCGTTTTCTCATTTGATATTTATTATTATTATTATTATTATAATTATCATTATTATTATTATTATTATAATTTATGGTTACTTATAGAAATGTTCGCTTAGATAATAATCACTTGAACGAATTTTAAGATATACTTACTTCGTAAAGATTAATATAGATTTGCTGAAGAGTTGCAAATGTTTCATTTTTTTCATTTTTATTTTTTTTTTATTTTCAGAGAGAACGATTCTTCGAATAAATACACACACACATATTATATACAGGGTATTTCGTAAGATATGGTATTCAGTTCAGGAATAAATAGTATTGGGATCTCTAGCACTTGAATATGACGCTATCTGGTGGCTAATTTCAAAATTAGAGTAGATAGTTCGAATTGTTACGCCACGCCCCTGCCAGTGATCCCTTGGGATTTTAAGCACTTGAATACGCTATCTGGTGGCTAAATTCAAAATTAGAGTAGATAGATCAAATTGCTATGCCACGCCCCTGCCAGAGATCCCTTGGGATCTTTAGCACTTGAATACGCTATCTGGTGGCTAAATTCAAAATTAGAGTAGATAGGTCGAATTGCTACGCCACGCTTCTGCCAGTGATCCCAATATTTACTATGTTGTTTACAAAAAGCAACGAAAAAAAGACTTCATATTAAAATTTGATCTTATTTGACCTTTTATTTTTTTTTTAGTCAAATTTATAGCCACTTTTACATTTCAATAATCTACGATGACACTCATCTTCATGAAAAATATATGAAAATGTGTTCTATTATTAACTGTCTTTTAAAAATTACAATTAAATTTCAATTTATGTGGTCTCATTTAAAAAAAAAAAAAATTAATGCATTTGACAATCATTGGCCAACAGTAAAAAAAAGAATTCGAAATCGTATACAAAAAGGTTCCAAACATATTTGATTATCTAACTATGAAGATAAATTTTTGCAAATTATTCAAACACAAAAGTGGTTATTAACATTGAAACAAGAAAAGCTGTATAAAATTGTAAATGTAAATGAGATATCAGTTTATACAAAAGTTTCTTCATTATTTTCTGTATTTCTATTTTCATTATTCCTGTAACGTGTCCCACATAATATGAAACACCCTTTTACCCTTGTATATCTATATATTATACAATTGTATTAATTAGACATGAAAAATATTCATCGTAAAATGAGAAAATTACACATACGGATCGATTAATCGATATTCAAGGAAAGGACTCACTATATATGAATAAATTCATACTTTTTCGACATTTTATTCACACATATTTTTCTTCACTTATACAATTATTAGCTTGTTTAAAGCAAAACGTATGATTACGTAATGATATATATATATAATATGCTTCTTTTCCTTTCTTCTTTTTGGTTTGTTTCTTTGTTTATTATTTTTTTTTTTATTTATTTATAAATAATCAACTAAAGAAATATCAATTTACTTAAATTAATCACTGGCAAATGTTGTACTCATTAGTATTGTGTTCTTTCTTGTTTCATTTTTTTTTTTTTTTTTTTTTTTGTATCGAGGAATGTGCATAATTATTTTTGGTGATAGTTTTTACTTTTCTTTTTAATCACTCATGTTTTTTTTTTTTTTTTTTTTTTTTTAACTTCGTACTTAAATAAAATTTTAAAATGGCACTTGTATACTATTGTATATAGTATACAATTATTTATAATTATAAAATAAATGAAACTTAAGTTTCAAATTGAAGACAAACTTCACGTATGGCAAATCATCGTTAAATTATTTAAAATATTTCATTTAACATATTCGCAATATACATATCTTTGATTTTTTCATGGCAAGTTTTAATAAAATTTCTATTTTTTATATATATGAGGTTATAAATATATATATATATAAAGCATATATCATGTATTATTATTATTTTTATATATATTTATTTCGTATCAGACGATGATAATGCGTGAGAGAGAGAGAGAGAGAAAGAGAGAGAGAAAGTGAGAGATCATTGCGAATTAATAATTATTTATTTATTCTTTTCTTTTTCTATATTTTATGTCAGCATATTAATTAGCCTCTTTAATTTATTGCACGAAAAAAAAACAAAAACAAAAACAAAAAAAAATCAAAAATAATAAAAAGTGTAGCTACTTAAATTAATTAATATTCATCACGTGCACGTCTACCTTTTGTTGGTAAAGTGAATATTTCACTGTTTAAATTGAACATTAAAAATACAAATAATAATAAAAAATAATATTATTAATAATAATAATAATAATAGTAATAAGAACAAACGATAACAGCAACAAAATGAACAAACGAAAAATAATATAAATATATATATATATATATTATTATTATTATTAAATGGTAAACGACACAGTGGCATCCATTTTTCTTTTTTTCAAAATAAAATGGCCAAAAAAAAAGAACAAAACAAAACAATACAATTGATGTTAATTAACACAAAATGTTGTGAATTGCATTTCATTTGGCAAATCTCTTGATGTTAGCTTAAATATTATGATACATGAGTATATTTTGAATATCAGATCGCACAAACGAGTTATTATATAACCTTGATGTAACACAAAATGTTATTATTAACATTTTCACATATCTCATTCTTTTGTGTATGGCTTTAGAAAAAAAAAGAAAAAAAAAATTACAAAAAAATGAAGTAACATACAGTCAAATATTAAATCTAATGCACAATATACGTCGTAGTAGATAAATGAGAGACAGACATTCATTTATTATGTATATAGAAAAAAAAATAGAATTAAATTTAAAATTATATTACTATTATTGTTATATAATATAATATATATAATATTTATAAATAATTATTTAAACATCTAACACAAGAAACCTACTTCTTCTTCTTCTTCTTCTTCTTCTCAATCTTTTTCTTTTTTTTTTTTTTTCAATTGACTAGATTTTCTTTCTTTTTCTTTTTTTTTTTTTTCTTGTTGGTTTGTTTCTTTTTTTGGTTTCAACTTTGAGAACTCTCTGTGTCTTAAGCTTACTGTTTTCTTTTTGTTTTTTTCATTTATAAATCATAAATTATAAAATTTATTTTGAATGTAATATTTATATTATTATCACACTCAAACTTAATGTTTAGAATTAAAAAAAAAAAAAAAAGAAAAGGAAGAATATGTTCTTCAATCAATGGATAAAAACAAAATTGAAGAAGATTCAATTTAAACGAAGAAAATAAAGGAAGATAAAGAAAACATTAATTGTAATGATGAATTCATCGATTAAATTGAAAGAAAAAAATTCAAGCACATTTAATGCATGATAATATTAATTATTTAATTAATTAATTAATTAATTAAATTAATTGGATCGTAAAAAACCTTGTTTTCTTTTTTTCCTTTCCTTATTTTATATAATTCATTATGTAATGATAATCCAACGATCCATTGTTCACAGTATTACAATAACCCATTTAATTAATATTAATAGTATTTAACTATTATTATTATTATTATTATTTTGCATATACAACAAGAAAATGCACATTCCTCCATGTTTGTTTATAGTTAAGTACCGAACTCATTTGACTAGATAAAATAATTTGTATTGTTTTATTATATTATATTATATTATAATATATTATATTATATTATATTATATTATATTGTATTATATTATATTAGATTGTATTATATTATACTATATATTATATTTTATATATTTTATAATATATTTTTAATATTTTAATTTAATTTAATTTTCTTCTTCTTCTTCTTCTTCTTTTACTTCTTCTTCTTCTTCTTCTTCTTCTTCTTTTACTTCATCTTCTTCTTCTTCTTCTTCTTCTTCTTTTTCTTCATCTTCATCTTCATTTTCTTCTTCATTATCTTCTTTTTTCTTCAACTTTGTTTATATTCATTTTTCTTTTATTTATCGTTTTTCTTTATATCTTTGGTTACAAAACTTGTACCTGCGTTTGTATTATTCATTACGACGATAAAGCTGTAAAATCTTCATCAGCTTTTATTCTTTACTTTTCTTTTCAATTCTTTTCTTTACTTTTCTTTTCAATTCTTTTCTTTTCTTTCAATCATTGGTATTAATTTTTTGTATTTTTTCAATCATATTTTCTCCTCTCCCATTTAATATCTCATTTTACGTGCATATACACACATATGTTTTACAAACATATACATATACACATATAAATATATATATATATGTATATGTAATGCGTATACAAATGACTAGGGCGTGAAATTTAAGGGACAGACATTGTTAATAATTTTTTAAACTCCGGACGAACGTAAGAGTCATTGCAGTTGTATAATATTGCAATTGCATATTATTATAAATTTTATGCATAATGTTTCTTCTTTTTTTTTTATAATAAAAAATTATGCACAATCCGACAAAGAAATGTATACACACGTGCACACACAAACACACATTGTGAAAGTCCAAAACAAAATTTGTATAAAAAAATAATTTAAATTATTAAATTAATTCAAATAAATGAAAGAGATTATTTAAAAGTTGTTATTAATTTTTCAGAAATATAATTATTTAAAATATTAATATAAATTTTATTTTTATTTGTTTTTTTTTTTTTTGTATTTATAAGTGTGCGTATGATACATTTTTTTGGATCGAATTTTCGAGGACTCTAAAATCTTTCGTATATAATATAAAAGTAATCATATTAAATATTAATAATAATAATAATAATAATAAATTACTTAAAACTATTTAAAAAAAAAAAAGAAAGAAAGAAAAAAAAAGGAAAATCATATTTTCTAAATTTACATCTAATATTTTTATATACTATGTGTATACATATATTTATTCTATATATAAGTATTTGTGTATATTTATAATATACTTTTTAGCGTACATATATATATATATATATGTATAATTGCAATTAATTAATTAACGATCTTATTATGATTATTAATAAAATCTTTGGGAGAGTAATTGGACTCGATTAGAATTAAAAAAAAAAAAAAAAAAAATGATATTTTTGTCTTTGGTAATTCGTAGAATAAATTTCGATGGCACAAACATTGACTAAACGAGAACGCTTATCTGCGTTCTCGTGATTGCACATTGAAAAATAACTTTTAACTTTGGAATAGAACCAAAAGATAAACGAAAGATAGAACGATAAGTATGTAAAAATTAGAGTCCTCGAATATGACGAATTAGAAATGTTTAGAAATGTTAATCCTCTATATATATATATATATAAACATCGTGCATCATTCATTTAATTTGTCGACAAATAAATATTTTAATTATAACACGTTGAATGTGTGCAATAATAATATTACCAAATAAATATTATCTCAAATATTTAACAAATCAAAAGCACTTTGTTGTTTTTTATTATTTTTACTATTTTTTGTTTTTGTTTTTGTTTATTTGTTTACTATTTTATATTTCGTTTCGTTTTCTTTATATTTTCTAAAATAATTGCTTTCTATTTAACATTTGTTCAATATTTTTATCACTGGTCCGTTCTATCTACCTTTCCAAGTGAACCTTTTTTTAAAAAGAAACAACAACCCCCCGATAAACATAACCATAATTCGTCAATTTATACAAATACAATTTGTATATTCAAAAATTAATTTACCATTCAACGTGTTAACACAGTCAAGACTTTTTTTTTAATCAATATATAATAAGATTATATATATATATATATATATAGTATAATCTCACTAATCCGGCACTTCAATAGACCGATACGTCCAATAATCCGGCACCCTCTGGTTTTTAATAGTGCCGGATTAGTGAGATTGTACTGTAATCATAATGAACATAAATTATTAATGTTAACTTTCGTTGAAATTTATAGAGGATTACCCTATATAGAAACAAAACAAAACAAAACAAGACGAAAAACAAAAAACAAAAAAATAATTTAATTAACGAAACGTCTCTTACGTCGACGGAGTTTATAATTTTTCCGACGATAGGTCGTAATTGTACTCGGGCACTAAGGAATAGGACTAGAGGTAATTCTTTCAACGCTGCTTTCTCTAATCCGTATAGTAGTGTAAGTCCCAGGGGACTCAATAGTAGGACTCCCAGTTGTTCCCTGTTGTTGTTGAGTAATGGCAGCAGCAGCTGCTGCTGCAGCAACCGAAGATATAGTAATGGGGGTGGCATTTCGAATATTACCACCACCACCACTACCACCACCACCACCACCACCACCACCACTTCCTCCACCACCTCCACCGCTGCCACCGCCACTGCTACCAATTCCTCCACCCCCACCACCGCCATTACCACAGCCGCCAATAGAATTTCCACCACCACCACCACCACCACTACTAACGACACCTCCTCCTCCTCCACCTGCACCACCACCAGTAGAAATACCAGCAGCAGCAGCAGCATTTCCTGATACCGTCGTCGTTGTCGTCGTCTCAACGGCGACGGCAGCGGCAGTGGTACCAACACCCAGCCACCCATGACGGTTTTTCAAATGTCGCTTCATGTGTGTAGTACGGCTGAGAACTTTTTGACAAACCGGGCATTGGGTCGTCCCCTTGTGCATATTCATGTGCTTATACATCGAGTCCCGATTCCAAAATGATTTACCGCAGAGTTTGCACGAGTGCGATGGCTGTTCGATGACCACCGTGCGTGAATCTAAATCAGATACAAAAGAATACGTTTCATCGTCCTTCAACCCCCGCGTAATAACTTGAGTACTTTTTTTTTTATTTATTTTTTATTTTTTTTTTTTTGACGACGGTTATAGAGTTGTGGGGCTTGTATGTTTTTTTTTTTTTTTTTGGATCAATGAGATTTTCTCGTTTAAAGTGTGTTGCACTTTTTTTTTTTTTTTTTTTAATTTCTATGCTTCCCACGCATCGTTATTTATTTATTTATTTATTTATTTATTAAATTGTCTAACTTTTTTTTTCAATTTGATTTTTCTAATCTCGTTTTAAATGAAATCATTGGACACCTAAAAAGTCGCGGTGTTACGTGGAAGTATTAAGTTTCTTTTTTTTTATTTATTATATATTATATATATATGTATATATTCATTCAAATTATTCTAAGAACCTATCTTTCGTTTAGTGTTATTATAAATCGCAATTAAAAAATTAATAATTACTTTTCAATTATATTAATAGATGAAAGAGAGAAACGATATTATGTGAAATTGATTGAAAAAGAAAAAGAAGAAAAAAATTAAATAAATAAATAAATAAATAAATAAATAAATAAATAAATATACAAAGAACGATTAATTATATTTCGAATTTGCCGACAAAGCTGCAAGGACGTATAATATATATATATATATATGTATATACATTGAAGAAAAAAAAAATAAAAGCGAATTATACGATTACCATATACAACTCTATGGACTAAATTAATTAAATTAAATCTTGTATTGTTACTGTAGTTGTTGTTGTTATTGTTGTTGTTCACAAATGCAGGTGTAAGACACACGAAAAAAAACTTTGCAAAAATGTTCTATATATATATATATATATATATATATATATATATATAATATAACATTATATATTGTATATTATTTTATATACAATATATATTATCTATATAATATACAATATATTGTATATAATAATATACAATTATATTAATAATATTATAAATATTAATATTATAAATATATTGCATATTGTATTATTAATAACACAATAATATTGTATTATTGTATAATTATTATATACATTATAAATTACATATTATATACAATATATAAATAATATTGTATTGGGATCTCTAGCACTTGAATACGCTATCTGGTGGCTAAATTCAAAATTAGAGTAGATAGTAGTTCGAATTGTTACGCCACGCCCCTGCCAGAGATCCCTTGGGATCTCTAGCACTTGAATACGCTATCTGGTGGCTAAATTCAAAATTAGAGTAGATAGTAGTTCGAATTGCTACGCCACGCCCCTGCCAGAGATCCCAATATAATAATATACAATATATATATATATATATATATATATATAGGGTTGCAATCTACTGATTTGATTTAAAAAAAGACACATTTTTTCTCTATAAATCGTCTTTTACTATTATTACGAATTACATCTACCCTTATTATTCATTTTTATTTTTGCAATTACAAAAATGATTAATAATAAAAGTCGAGATAGAGAAAAAATGTGTACGGATAAACAAAAAACGTGGAGGGTTGTAATTACAGGATTGCAATATGTAATTAATGTGGATTTGTTTTTTTTTTTTTTCGTGTTTTCATTTACTTCATCCTTCACAACACAAGCATGCTTTTCTCACAAACATTTTTTCATGTATATGTATATATATATATATGTAAATAGCGGAATACTAAAAATTAAAATTCAAAAATGTCAAATAAAATGAATATATCATACATATACTATGTATTGAGCGTACATGCACAAAATATATTTATAATATACAAGATGGACCATATAAATGGGAACACATAAATATCTTTTTTATTACAAAGTGAGAAAAAATTCAAAGGAAAAAGTTGCACGATTGCAGTTGTAATTAGGGCAGGGGTGTCGGGAATTTTGAAATACATACAACGATAGAAATGCACTTTTTTTGTTAGTTTTTTTGAAAGTTAATGTTGGTTTTTTTTTTTTTGTTAAACCCATTACTCGCCAATGATCTGTTTTTTTTTTGGGGTGCATTTTCAAATTTTTTTTTTTTTTTTTAATAATTGCAACTTTAGAATGACATATATTTGTTAAAATGATGAAATTGTACCTTGTGTTTCATGAAAATATTAAAAAAATTTCTCATTATATTATTTTAAATTAATAATTAATGATTTAAAATAATTGTTATATTTAAATAAAATAAAATATAGTAAATATAGTGAAATAAATATAAAACTAAAATATAGTAAAATATAGTAATAAAAAAAAAAAAGAAAATAAAATTCAATATAAAAAAAATGTATATTTAAATAAAAAAAAAAAAAAAAAAAAAAACTGCAATTTCAGTTGCAGAAATAGTTCTATTTTGTTAGGACAATATGACTATTATTATACAATTAATTTTCTTTATTTTTTGCATTTTCGTATTGTAGCGGGTAATGGGTTAAGTGAAACTAAATATTTTATTTTTTTTTAAATTACAGATTTAAAATTTATTGAAAGTATTTTTACGGGACAAAAATATGCAACATTTTTCAATGTTATATTTTTACCCCATAACTTTTATCAAATATTCCTTTAAAATATCGTAAATATCAAAGATATTTCAAGTATTTCCCATTTTAATGGTCTCCACCTTATATATATATATATAAATAAATAAATAATATATAAAATAAAAATAAAAATAAAAACGAGCCTCTACTTAAAACTCATGACGATAATAATTATTATTATTATTATTACAAGCATTTAATAAAAAAAAAAATATAATATAAATTTATATTTTTAATAATAATAATAATAATAATAATAAAAAATTGTATCTTTTCACAATGTAAAAATAATGATTGAAAATTTTGTCAAACACAGCACAAACAATTGCACTTATCTTTCTTTTATATATATATAAATATGTGTGTGTGTGTGTTTGTATGTGTGTGTATACAGTGAACCGACAATCGTGTATTCCTTTTTTGATTATTTTATTTAATTATTATATAATTATTATTAGATATTAGAAATAATAAATTATGCACGGACATATGTGTCATGTCACACATGTTTTAATGCTTTCAATTTTTTATTTATGCATGTATAAATATGTATGATTAAATTAAAATTAAATACTTATATATATATATTATATATATTTCAATTCGACGAATGGAAATTTAATTACAAATTGTTAAAGCAAGCCATTTGAAGCGCAACAAAAAAAAAATATTAACATAGAATATATATGGTGGGTGAAAAATGGCTTTAGATTAAATAGCATGCGATTTTCCTTTTTTTTTTATTATTCATTATTACTATGATTTTTTCTTTTGTTTTTTTTTAATTAATTTTCTTTCCCCTGTTGCCGATTGCATATGCAATGCAATTTTATTCATGTACTTTTGTTGTTGCAACAAATTGGATTTTTTGTTGTTGTTGTTGTTGTTTTTTTTTCCGTTGAGTTATCGATCAGCTCGATGATGAAAAGTATTTTGAACAAATTCACACGTTCGTGGTATTTGTTCATAAATGTAGAAAACAGAAAAAAAGAGAGAGAGAAGATAATTTGTTTCTATTTTATTTCTTTTTTATTTTTTTTTTTTTCAACGAAATTTTATAATTTTTTTTTACGATTAATTGTTAAGACTTAATAATTAATTTTATTACGCATTTGCAATATTGAGATTGTTATAATTGTTTGTCTGTATATACGGTACGTAAATTTATTTGTTTTTAATCTTTAACAAATAACAAAACAAAAAAATGACATAAAAATCGTCAGTTTTTTTGTATGTGTTTATATATGTATGTATATATATGTATGTATGTATGTATGTAAATCACAGTTCTCAACATTGAACAATTAATTTATGGTTACAAATCATATTATATGTAATAACTATGGAGGGTAGAGGTAAAGAGTAACATTTCTTTATGGGAGAAAATGTGAAAAAAGTGTTCAACGTTTTCTATAAATAACAGTTGAAAAATCTTCCAGAATGGCGTTGGTGTCGACAGAAGGTATGCTATGAATGTAGCTATTGTAAACGAATTGAAGTATGCCGAGTTATGTAAAATATAATGTAATAAATATAACCTTAAAGAATTATTATGAGAAAACGTATAACTAGGAGTGATTTTATTTCGTTAACTGTAAATAGTACGTTTATTGATTTTTTATCATTTAATTTTATGAAAAAGTATGTCAATAACAAAAAACACTTATGGGTAAAATGTTGTGTTAAGAAATTTGTGTTCCTTGTTTATTTTTCAATCCTACTCTAATAATATTTGGCATTTTCTTTTAAAATTTACCCTCAAGCTACTGTGGCGCCACCCTAATTGAATGCATTTCGACGGACATTTGTTTTCATATACAGAGAGGTTACTTTTTACCTTCTACCCTTCATAGTAATAACAAAACAAAATTTTGGAAGTATTTTACGAAACACATTTCTCACTTACAATATAACAATGATTTTATAAACTCTTAGATTCTTTTTATCTCAAAGAAAGAAAGAAAGAAAGAAAGAAAGAAAAAAACAAACAAACAAATAACAAAAAAAGCTGTCATCAATATCATTTGCATTTAGCTACGTGTGTGTTAACGTTCGATTAATTTTTTATTTAAGTATACAGAATGATTGTTCTCTTTTTTCCTTTCATTATAAAATGTGCGACCTTTGTTTTTTTTTATTAAACATAATTAAAAAATAATATACTTATAATTTAACATAATAGCTGAAACAATAAATCATAAAATAATATCGACGCAAAGTATGATAAAATATATATGTGTGTATAAATACATGTAAAAAGAAAAAAAAGAACATATATATGAGATGATAAACAAAAAAAAACACACAAAAAAATTATGGAATGACTTTCAATTTAATTAACACTAGATATACCACCAGACCAGTCGCCATTTTGACTGGTTTTGACCGCCATTTTAATTCAAAACTTCTACTTCATGTAACATTTGATTTCTGTAATTAATTAAGCGTTTTGTTATTTAAAAATGTCTGTAAAAATCGATTTATCTATTAAAATTATTATTGTTTAACATTTTTTTGCTATTTTTTAAGAGTAAATAAAGACTGGAAGCCTCAAAAAGCATTTTTTTTATATACACCAGTCATTTTGACTAGTGTGGTAGAAGAAGTAGGTATACTAAAAATGGTGGTATATATCTAGCATTAAACTCAGTTAATATTAAACTTATCAGCAGTCTTTGTAATATAAGTTATACACATTAGAATAATAATTATCTTATAAATATAATCAGTGCTTTTATTTTCTTTTTTTTTTTTTTTTGTAAAAGAAGAAAAAGAAAAAAAGTAGAGAATAGAAGCCAAAACGTTTCAACAGTCCAGTGCGTTTGCAACTACACAAAAATGAAGAAACACACTGGATATAATTATATTAAGTAACGTTAAATAATATTCAATTAAATTCAATCGTAAGATATAAAGTAATTCATTGAAGAAAATTTATAATAAATTATTAACTTCGACAAATAATCAACAAGACAACTTTTCCATTTTTGTGCTTCAATTATGAACACATATATGTATACACAGTAGTCCCTTTAATTACGCAGATAATTTGTGCCACGTAAATAAAACTATAAAAAGTTGTTTAATAATACAAGTACGTATTCAAATGTTTGTTTTAGATTTTTACAAAAAAAAAAAAAAAAAAAATGTAAATTTGGGCGATTATGAAGTAAGTTACATTGATGAATTCGAAAATTTATATTTTTGTCTAACACATTTTATTGACATCAAAATTCTGATAGTTCAAATGCGTTAAAGTAAAGTTACGTTAAATAAAGGGAATACTGTACACTAATATAACATATTTCTTAATCATATATTATATAGGAAGAACAAAAATAGTTATTAATGAATTAATTTAAATCGAATAAAGAAAATGAAAAATATTAACACATTCGCGACCGTTGACGTATAGTCACGTCATTTTTAATCTTAAAAATTTAATAAAAATAAATTTTTATATATATTAATATAAATATAATTATTATAATATTATTTAATTTTAATTTAATTATTAATTTAATTTAATTTAATTTAATTTAATTTAATTTAAAATTTACTTTAATTATAATAAAATTAATAAAATATTATAATATATATATATATAAAATTTATATTTATATAGTTATATATTTTATATATAGTAATTTAATAAAATAATAATGAAAAAAAATTTATTTAATAATTTATAACATTTATATTTAATTATTTCAATATAATATTTAAATAATTATATATTATTATTTAAATATAAATTGAAATAAATCATTATTTTTACCAATACCCAGTATTAAAAAATAAAACAAATATGTCGGCCGCGAATGTGTTAAAAAACGGCTATCAGAAAATATTACTTAAAAATCTATAAAATTATATTATTTGATACAAAACAAAAATCATATAATTATAATTATAATCATAATTATAATGTTAATTCGTTATCAAGTGAAATAAAATAATCAAGCGTAGTTTTAGGAATATTTGCATAGCGATTCTAATTTTTCTTTCCTTTCCTTTCCTTTCCTTATTTTTTTTTACTTCTTCTCTATAGATAATTTATATTTATATATATATATGATTTTTTTTCTTTCTTCTTTTAATTACAATAACGATATTATATAATTATTATCAAACACGTGTTTAAACTTCGATTCGATTTAATCGAACTTGACGTTTGATGTCGAAACAACGAATATTCCTATACGGAATAATATTTTTTTTTTTTTTTTTTTAAACTAATATTTAAGTGCACATACATAATCACAAAAATAAAAACTCGAATGAATAAAAATTGGCAAGATTATCGTATTGGCAGTTGACGTTGAACAAAATCAAAGCTTTTTGTTAAATAATGAGCGGGAGGAAATAAAGAAAAAGAATAATTAAATAGAAGAAAAAAAAAATTATCTAAATAGAATAGAAACACGATTGAAATTAAAAATCATGATCAAGCGACGATCATAAATCACAAAATCATTGAAACAACATTATTATTACATTTCTTTTGTCAATTTCAAACTGAGAGACTTAATTCTTTATGAAATTCGTTAGAATTGTACTATTGTGTTAGATTTAAAATTAATTTTATAGTATCGTTTTTATATAAACATTCATTCTAATCAGATATTTTGTAAACGTCAGAATCAAATTCTACGTGTTTCTATTAGAAATATGAATTATCCTAGAATAATCAAATTCCAATATACAAGTCATGACATTTATGTATTAGGTGATTCAACAAGTCGTTTTGTTTTTTGTTAACACAATAATGGCATTAATTAGTTGAGATGCAAATCGACAAATAGTAACACATGAGATCGATCGAGAGATTAAATTTATCCAATTCAACTATTTATATGATCACTTGAAAGAATTAAGGTTTTAATCTCGATGCAAAAATTAATCTTCATTTTTAGAAAAAAAAAAAAAAAAAAAAGAAAAACGAAACGAAACGAAACGACTTTACCGACTACCTAATATTTATTCTAAAACAAATTCTAAGTTATCTTAAATTAAATCAAATGAAAGATGATAACACATAGAATATATACAATGTGTTATCATTTTCCTTTTTCTTTTTTTTTTTTTCTCTCATTCCATTATCGAAAAATCGTCGAATTGGATCAAGTTGTCATAGATAGAAAACAAAAAACCATAACCATATTAATTAAAGGTTTATACACAAAGTCAACAACGTAGAGCGTTAAAAGAAATAATAAAATAATTAAAAAAAAAATAAAATAAAATAAAATAAAAAATAAAAAGAGAGAGAGAGAGAGAGAGAAAGAAAAACATCCTAATTTTTCCATATAACCACCCCCTTACTTTTTTCCCCCCTTTTTATATAAATTAATAAAATAGTAGTCGCACACACATGAATTACTCTCGTCCCTCTTGATCTTTCGCACATTGTGTTTTTCTTTTCTTTTTTTTTTTTTAATTTTACTTTCAACATCATCTACACGCACACACGTTTCATTAATATACTTTAATTATACGTACTATATTAATAATATATATATATATATATTGCATATATAATATGAATTATTTAATGTATACTATAAGCACAGTACATACAGCGTACTGTACAGTAAGGTACAGTATACAATATTAATTAATATTAATTTATAATTAATATTAGATTTATTTTATACTTGTTGAATCAAGTATAAAATGAATATAGTATTAAGTATGCCTAATTATGCATATTCTATACACTATACACATATAATGATACAATATAAATTATACATAATATAATAATATATGTATGTATATACATATACGTTATTATTAATTATAAAAGTGGACTGAGTTAAAAGAAAATAATATTAATGATTAATTGAAGATATTGAAATAATTAATATTATAAATTCAATTGTAAACACACACAATCATTTTCTTTAACTCGATCCAATTAATTGCTATCACATACATAACATATATATATATATACAGGGTGATTCCAACAACTATAAAAAGGATTATTGATAAAATGAAATAAAATACTATTGCACTTGACAAATGCCAATAGAAATCAGACAGTTTACAAATTTATGATAAAATACAAATAAAACTTAAGTAATATATTTATACAATATATTGTTTTTACTTTCAATAGTATAATACGATCACGAGAGAGAGAGAGAGAAAAAAACCCTCTGACACCCTGCATATACATATACGTAGGGTGGAACTTAAATAATGGCAAGTATTTATTCACAACTGATACAAAAAAGGGTTACATGTTTGCATCTGTTACTGGTTCTTCAAAGTAGTCACCAGTGTTGTATATAGAACCCAAGTTTGTTCTGTTGAAGGTGCAAATGGAGCGGTCTACTGCCATGTCGAATCTCTGGAACAGTTCTGAAGCGAATACCATGATGGGTTTCGCATGAATTGACGGAAATGCAAAAATGGATGCATTACAACGCTGCTCAGATGCACTTGGGCCGCTATGAGCGCAAATGAGAGCCGTATCGTAACACGGGATGAGACATGGCAGTAGATTGCTTCATTTGCACCATCAACAGAACAGGCTCTGCTAACGGTATACTAAGCCTTCCAAATCGCTGGCAACGGGTTGTACACAACGTTGATGACTACTTTGAAGGACAGTAACAAGTGCAAACATGTAACCCTTTTTTGTATCGGTTGTGAATAAATAGTTGTCCATTATTTAAGTTCCAACCCACGTGTATAACCTAGTAGGACAAAATATTGAATACATGTGTATTAAATATACATGTATTCAATATTTTGTCCTACTAGGGTATATATTCGTATATTTGTATAAAGTATTAAAAAAAAAAAAATAATAAAAAAAAATAAAATAGAGATATAGTTATGAATTAGCGCATTTTGTGTTTATTTATAATGAATCAATCGCAGAGGTGGGGTATTTTATTTTTCTTTTTTTTTTTTGCCCTTCAATTTACTTGATTCCGTGTACATTGACCATATGGCAGCGCATGGTGTATTTCCTCGTGAAGACAGCCTGACAGATAGGACAGACGGTGTCACCCCTATGTATACTCCGATGATGCGCAAGGGAATCCCCACGATTGTAGGTACGGCCGCAGACATCGCACACCCAACGACCGCTTTCGTCGTGTAATGGCTTAGAACGTCTCCTGACACCCTCCTGATATACGAAGGTCGTAGCACTCTGTTGCTGATTCCCATAAGGAGGCGCATCGTGCTTTGGTTCTGCGCACACAATCCAAAGTGTTTCCGATACACACACGGCCTCATTCACAACACATTTAATAGTCAGATGATGATTTTTTTTGTTTTTGTTTTTGATTGATTGGTTTGTTTGTTTGATTTTTATTTTTATTTTTTTTTCGGGTGGTGTTATTATTATTATTATTATTATTATTAATATTATTATTGTTGGTTGTTATTGGTTTTAATTTTTTTTTTTGGTTTTATTATTTTTATATATTTATATTATTTATTTAAAATTATATATATCTCTCGAGTTGCGACGATTCTAACGGTAGAGAAGAGATTCCTATTAAGTCTCAAGATATGTGACTTTTTGTTGTCGTGTTTATATTATTTTTTTGTTTTTTTTTTTTTTTAATTTATTTCACTCTTTTGTTGTTGCTCGGTTTTGATTTTTTTTTTTTTTTTTTTTTTGGTATTTTTATTTTAATTCTTATTATATTTATTCATTTTTTATTTTTTGTAATTTGTAGATGTTGGTTGATGTTGTTGGTTAATTGTTGTTGTTGTTGTTGTTGTTGTTATTGTTATTGTTGATGGGTATTTTCTGTCTTGTATTTGTATGTTTGTTATTATTGTTCCCATTTCCCTCTTTATGATTTGAACAAAATGTAATAAGTAAGTAGGATTAGGATGTAAGATTAGATTTTTGTAAATATGATATTGAAATCTAATTGAAATGTGATAGAATAGGATGATTTGTCAGTCCCATAAATGAAATTTATTTCTTTTGAAAAAAACATAAAAAACCTAAGAACCTAATGTCCCAAATTTTAATGTAACCAACACCCTAGGGCAGTGGTCGGCAACCTTTTGAGTCGAAAGAGCCAAAAATTACAATTAACAAAATTTCAATGTTTTTAAACAGCCACAAAATTTGTTTCTTGTCAACAATAAATAATACTCGCATAAATAAAGTTAGTTTTTTAATAATAAAAAAAAAAAAAATTAATCTATTTATTCATCGGTGCCTAATCCTCGTTAATCGATTCAGAACCGATTTTTTTTTTCTTCTTTCTAAATTCTTTTAATTAAAGAGCCGCATGTGGCTCGCGAGCCGCAGGTTGCCGACCCCTGACCTAGGGGAATAATATTTCTACAATTTGAAAAATAATATAATTTGTTACGTCAATAGGAGCGATTAAGTATTTTTATTTTTTTTTAATTTTTTTTATTTCAAATCAATTAAATATTTTTTTTTCCATGTCATCATATCGAAAGATCAAAATTATTTTCAATGAATAAATTAACAAATTAATCGATAATCGCTTCCACCTTTGTACACGTACTTACAAATGAAATGTAATTGTTAAAACAACAACATATAAAAATTATAATATGTATATGTATATATATATATATATATGTATATATGTCAATACAGTGAGTATGAGGTTTTAAAACGTGTGTTAAAATTGTAACCGCTATTTTAAATAAGTACAAAATCCCATAAGCATATTCAATTAAGCTTCCAGCCAGAAAAAAAAAGGTTTAGGGAGAAAAGGAAGGGGGTTCTTGCTTCTTGTTTTTTTCTTGTTTTTTAATGGAAGAGAGTTCACCTGAGTGTCAAAATGTAAAAAAAAGCTTGGGAATATTGAGATTCATGCGATCTATTGGTGTTAAAACGCGTTTTAAACTTATTGGGATCTCTAACACTTGACTACGCTATCTGGTGGCTAAATTCAAAATTAGAGTAAGTAGATCGAATTGCTACGCCACGCCTCTGCCAGAGATCCCTTGGGATTTCTAGCACTTGAATGCGCTATCTGGTGGCTAAATTCAAAATTAGAGTAAGTAGATCAAATTGCTACGCCACGCCTCTGCCAGAGATCCCTTGGGATTTCTAGCACTTGAATACGCTATCTGGTGGCTAAATTCAAAATTAGAGTAGATAGGTCAAATTGCTACGCCACGCCCCCCTGCCAGAGATCCCAATATATACATTCAGAGAAATATTACTACACATATCGATGACTCCTATTTCTTATTTTCTTTTATTTTTGTGTTTTTTTTTTTTTTTGGGGGGGGGGGGGGCTTTATTTAACAGGGTGACCATCGTTTGTACGCAATTTTTTTTTTTATATTTTTCTCTTATTATTTTGCAGTGTGTTCTTCGTTCGATAGATAGTACATAAACTGCATTAATTATTGTAGATATATAATTTGTTGTGTCTTTAAATGTAATTAATGTTCGATGACAAAAATATCATGTAACAAAAGTTTCTTAACACTTTAATATGGCCGCACACGTCTACGAAATGAAACGTTGCCAAAGAAGAAGCCGGTAATATTTTTTTTGGGAAAAATTAATTTATAAAAATTGAAATTAAATACACGAAAAAATTAAACATAAAAAAGAAAACAACAACAACAATAATTTAACGATAAATGTAATTTTATATAATTTCAAATATATAAAAAGTTATAAATAAATAACGGTTAATAACGATTGTGTTTCGGCTATCACACACATGTCTTGTGAGCGGCCATTAAAGTGTTTATTAAATATAATGCCTAAAGTAACAAAAAGAAAGAAAAAACAAAATAAATAGAAAATAATTATAATAATCAAATGGAAAGCACAGAAAAGTTTAATGAAACTTTTTTTTTTTTTTTTTTTTTTTTTTTTTAGGAACGTTATAACAAAAATTGACAATTCAATGTCGTAGATTAAAAACAAAATGATTTTTCTACGTCATGTGAATGTGTGTGTCGTCAGTCTGCTTAGAAATAATCAATTAAAAATATTATGATTATAATATTTACAAATTTTTGATTACGTATAACTTAAATGTGTGTGTGTGAGAGAGAGAGAGAGAGAGAGAGAGAGAGAGAGAGAGAGTGAGAGAGAAAAAAAACATAATAAAAAAGCGTTTAATATATAATAAAAATTTGAATCACAACACGACGCATCATTCATTAATTGTTAATGCAAAAAAAAAAATAAAAACTACATTAAAATATAAACTAAAAAATTTGTGTAAAACATCCAAAGATACAAAATTATTTGATTATATATAAATTCGATGAATAATATTAAATAATTATTTACTAACGTTGTAAATACTTTAGGAACATTAATATATCGTGAAAAGAAAATTTTACTTAAATTTATTATTAATATTATAATTAATTAATCTATATCATAGTTAATATCTATGTTTTAACCATGGCACCTCGCATACATAATATAATATAATATAATAATATAATAATATTATTATACAATCGCAACGCGTAAATCTTATCGGATGATCTATTCCCATTAACACGTTGACGCCGGCGTCGATTTTCAGTGTCTGCACTGTGAGGCGGCACTCGAATCTAAGATGCGCTTCATCTGGCGGCGCGTGATTTTTGCTTGTTCAAACCTGGACCAAGGTGGACAACCGGTGGTACGCGCCGCCCGATGGGACAATCAAGCGCGGGCCACCGGTGATACAAACCGTCCGATGAGACAGTCTAATGCTGGCCACCGGTGGTACAAACCGCCCGATGAGACAGTCTAATGCTGGCCACCGGTGGTACGCGCCGGCGTTAACGTGTTAATATCAATGTGAAAATAATTATAAACATAAAAAAAGAAAAATAATATAAAAATGAAAAAGAAAAAAAAAGACAAATAATAATAATAATAATAAAAAAAAAAAAATAGAAAAATATACGAAAATCGGGGTAGATGGGTAGATGGGCAGAGGGGTGGGGTGAGATGAAGGGAGGGGGAGAAAAGGAGAAGAGTACTGTCAATAATAATATTATAGTTTAAAAATATATATATATATATATATATCAATGACGAAAATCAATTTTAGCGCTTGCATGAATTCGTATCAAGTGTGCTTTCATATCGTAACTACGACTGAAAATTCGTTGACAAATGGGACATTTAGTTTGACCAGCATGTAAATCTTTGTGTAGTGTCAATGACATCGGATGTTTAAAACCTTTCCAACAAATTCTACAACGAAATAAAAAGTTTTCATCGATCGAACGACTACCAGCAACATCAACGTCACCGTCATCTACACCACCACTACTACCAGCAGCAGCAGCAGCATTACCATTGCTACCTTCACCACAACCACCACCACCACCACCACTACCACTACCATCATTACTATTACCACCACCACCACCAGCATCACCAACAACACTACTACCAACACCACCATCATTAACATCACCACAGTCATCATCCGAGACGACGGGATCTGTGCTTTTAGGGTGGTGCTTGTATCTTGAGCTAACATCTGTTGTAACACCTTTGGTAACTCCTGCTCGGTCTACAAATAAATAAATAAAAGACACAAAATCACCTATCTAAAAATGAATGACTGACGAAAAAAAAATAACGAAAGATAATTGTTTATTTAAATTAATTATTTTGTAAAGAGTTTTTTTTTTATCTATATATACATTTAATATAAATTTATATTTATTATATATATAATATATATTATATTAATATTATATATATATATATATATATATATATATAAATATACACATGTAAATATTATTTTTTGAAAGAAGAAAAATTCTATATTTTTAAAAGTAAGGAACCACTATCACTGGTTCTTTTTTTTTATTATTATTATTATTTGTTATATCAATTTGTGAAACTTTAATTGATTTTCTCTTTCTTATTTATATTTATCTCTCTTTCTCTTTCCCTCTCTCCTCTCTCTCCTTTTCTTTTTTTGTATCTTTATTCTTCGTATTTTTCTATTTTTATTATATTGTTCTTATTTTATTTCATTTATCATTTCTTTTTTTATTTTTTTTTTATTTTCTTTCTCACTTATTTTATTCTCTTTTTTAGTTTTCAAGTTTTGTGTGCCAAGTTCTTCGTCGTTCATATTAATTACGTTAATTCATATTAATAATAATAATATTAATAATTATTAAATAAAAAAAGGAAACGTGTGCATATTATATAGTAAGCGCAAGCTAAATAGAGCAAAAGCTTGATCAGATCAAACAGATATATAGATTAGAAGTATACATGAAACCACTGAAAAAAAAAAAAAAAAAAAAAAGAAACAAAAAAAAAAAAGTTTACAGAAGAAACTTCTCTCTTCGTCTAAAATCAAAAATTGTCGAAATAATTTCCAGTTTTCTTCATTCCTTATATTATAATATTACTAATTAGAGGCCCATTTTAACACACTATCGACGAGTCAGTTATTTCTACCCGTTCCACAGACTGGCACTGGTCGGCGGGTCCCGTATTAATACGTTTTATGCAGAACCTAACCTAAGTTTCAATAAAACACTTACTAATGCTTGGTTTTTTTTTGTTTCATTGTCACTAATTTTTCAGCAGGAAAGAGCTTTTCTCTCTTTCTCTGTTTAAAATTGAAATTGAAACGTTCAATTTTCGTAATATAAATCTGAAGACTTATCTGAATTTGATTTGTTTTATTTTTTTTTTTTATTTTTAACACGATTAGCTCGATAAATATAAAAGTATAAAAAATTTCGCAAATTTTGGACTAGAATTTGAATTAGTTTACAATTGCCGAGAACAATATTTTACATCTTGTTTCTTATTTACTTCAAGTATTTCAAATACTCTTAAGTAAAATAAAATAATATATATATATATATATATATATATATATATATATATATAATAAAATCATTACAATTTTGAGTATTTTATTAAAAATTAAAACAAAACAAAAAAAAATACTAAGAAAGAATAAATTAATAAGACATATAAACATTTAAAATAATAATATTTTGCACGTGTTACTCTGTCATGTAAATTTTAACTGTATTATTGCACTTATGTATCAAAATGAGAATTCTATTTCATTTCAGTTATGTATAAACTTGCATTTCTAACGCATTATTAAATAAAATTAAATAATATTTAAAACAATATATAAACAGGCTTGTGTAAACATTTTCTTGTACACATGCATAAAATCTATTCTCTCATTAGAGAAAGAGCGCAGTAATAATTAATAATAATGATAATAATAATAATAATAATAAACAAAAAAGAATCACCTATCAACGAAACCTGAAACAACTATATTTGCAACTATACGATAAGAAGAAGAAGAAGAAGCCTATTAATTAATTAGTATACTTTCCGCGTTTTCTAATTTTTAAATACATGTAACATAGAACAAAAATCAATTCAGTCAACGTATATTCGTAAATACGATTGTAATTTGGCAAGCGAAAAATTTAAATAATATTAATATTAATAATAATAATAATAATAACAATAAAACACCTAACATCGTTTGACAAATACTCTATAAATATATATATATATGTGGGATTCGTGAAAAAAATTGGGCCGCTGAATCAACTGGACCCCGACTGGACCGACTGGGACTTGAACAACTACGGATCTTTTGCTTTCTGGGCGACTGCTCTTTTAACCAATTGAGCTATTCAGGACGCATCATCGACCAATCCTTCTCACGAATGCCCAATAAGTTTGACATGGAGGCGCTCGTCCCACATTCCACTCCCCCTTTAACAACATTCGACCCTCGAATGTTATGTCACCCAACATCATCTCCTCTTTTTGTCATCAACTTTCGTCTTTAATTTTTTTTCGTGGCGTTGTAAACAAAATTGTGGAACGTGTTACGAAACAGACCCTTCATCCCAGCTGAGGCCCCCATGTGTGGGATTCGTGAAAAAAATTGGATCGCTGAACCAACTGGACCCCGACTGGACCGACTGGACCAGAATTCGAACCATGGATCTTTTGCTTTCTGGGCAACTGCTCTTTTAACCAATTGAGCTATTCAGGACTCATCATCGACCAATCCTTCTCACGAATGCCCAATAAGTTTGACATGGAGGCGCTCGTCCCACATTCCACTCCCCTTTAACAACATTCGACCCTCGAATGTTATGTCACCCAACATCATCTCCTCTTTTTGTCATCAACTTTCGTCTTTAATTTTTTCTCGTGGCGTTGTAAAAAAATTGTGGAACGTG
Organism: Polistes dominula; assembly: GCF_049000335.1. Classification (NCBI taxonomy): domain Eukaryota; kingdom Metazoa; phylum Arthropoda; class Insecta; order Hymenoptera; family Vespidae; genus Polistes; species Polistes dominula. Next base: position 1,019,843 of record NW_028301040.1, read on the forward strand.
TTACGAAACAGACCCTTCATCCCGGCTGAGGCCCCCATGTGTGGGATTCGTGAAAAAAATTGGATCGCTGAACTAACTGGACCCCGACTGGACCGACTGGGACTTGAACAACCACGGATCTTTTGCTTTCTGGGTGACTGCTCTTTTAACCAATTGAGCTATTCAGGACCCATCATCGACCAATCCTTCTCACGAATGCCCAATAAGTTTGACATGGAGGCGCTCGTCCCACATACATATATAAACAACTTCTAAATATATGTCTAATGAATTTAAAAAATCGAAAAGAGAGAGACACACTGACTTTTAAATTAATTATTACCAAAGAGATCCATGATTAAAAGCAAGGAACAAAAGGAATAGGAAGATTAATAAAAGATACGTTCAATATATATATGTATATATATGTATAACGTATGAGATCAAAGTAAAAAAAATAAAAAGAAAAATAAAAAGAAACGTATAAAGAAACTTAGAAAATAATATAAAAAAAAAAACTGTATTACACAAGTTTATCTAATCTAAATAATCTAATTAAGTACTAACGTTTAATGATACACGAATAGCGAGGCGAACGAGATATGCAATCCTAATTTGTATATTTGTTATTAAAATAAACAAAATCTTTGAAAGATTCAATAAATTTGCCACCAAATCTAATCTAATCTAATCTAATCTAATCTAATCTAATATCTAGAATTATTTCTTGAAATAATAAAGAATAATAAAATAACAATTAAAGATAATTGTATTTTGATTAATGCTGATTGATTTCTGATTATTATTAATCGACCGTCGTATGTGCATTTTGTAAATGCATTATTTTGTTGTTGTTGTCCAATCTAATAGAATCTTATATAAACCATGCCACGATTTATTTGACTCGTGTCCTAATCGATAAAACCTTTCGATGGTATACGCAGTGTTTTTGAAATTTCAAATATCCCATCAAATTCTTTCTATCAAGTATACAAAGTATATTTTATTTTTAATCCAACGTATATACTTCAAAATTTATTGTACAAAAAAAAAAAGAAGAGAAAAAAAATTATTAAATAATAATTTAAATCAATATATTAACACATTTGCGACCGATGACGTGAATTCACACACATTTTAAATTTTTAATAAAAAGAAATGTTTATATTGTGATCTCTAGCACTTGAATACGCTATCTGGTGGCTATATTCAAAATTAGAATAGATAGGTCGAATTGCTATGCCACGCCCCCCTGCCAGAAATCCCACCCAATATATATAAATATATAAATATAAATTTTACATATTAAATTTATATTTAATTATTTCAATATAATATTTAAATAATTATATTTTATTATATAAATATAAATTTAAATAATTCATTATTTTTGCCGGTACCCAGTATTAAAAAAGAAAAAAAATATGTCAGCCACGAATGTGTTAACATAATAAAAAATACTTTCGTTATTCATCCTATCAATTTCAAAAACACCTGCATACATTATATATATACATATAACCCATATATATATATATATATATGTGTTTCAAAGGAATCTACCCAAGAATGATTTTAAATCGATTCGATGATGATGTTTGTAACGAGAAGATTGATTATGCGAAAGACGAAAGATCGTATTTGGGAATCGTGTTATCGTATTATTGTTGGACAATGAGGATGACGATGTTAAAATGGATTGGTCATGTTGTTGATTGATTTTGTTCTCATTGGCTTTCGTCATTATTACGGCGGTCGATCGGAGTTGGTGCTATGGGGGCGGAATGTGCGGTATCTCACGCATTTTGTGAAAGTCGACGAAACATGGCCAACGGCATAAACAGGTATTGCAGGCCCAACATTTGAAGCGTGTCTGCCTGAGCTTTCCACGCGACGTTACCATTCCACGCTGCTTGCAGTGTACACATACTTTTCCATGGCCGTTCGCTTTGCTGAGGCTATGGGGTTGACCGGATACGTACGTAATCCGTCGTCCTGGAGAAAACACACATTGGGCCAAAGAACTTTTGGTTAGTCAGATCTTTAAGTATATGTGCACATGCAGCAACCATTAATTTATTTCAATAAAATCAACAACAAAAGTAAGAAAACCAAGAAGATAAAGAAGAGAGAAGGGGGCGGGGAGAGGGGAGGGAAGGAGAGGGGGAAAGAGAAAATCGAAAATTATGGGAATAGTATTGTAAAGGATTAACAACATTGCAAATGGGACCACCATAGAGAGAGGGATGGAAAGGGAAGGAAAGAGGAATAAAGAAAAACTTAAAGAGCAACGACCAATCCCAGCACCAACCAACTCCGTCAACCGTGAAAGCCAGTTCTAAAAGAAGGAAGTTTTGTATATGTTGTATGTATTTTTTATAATATTATGTATGTCACACACAGCAGCGACCAATTACCCCACCGACAATCTGCGCCTACGCATACATATATACATATGTACTTATCTCTATGTATATATATATAATAATAATAATTAATTTATTTAGCATTGCCAGGTGCTAGTTTAAATGTACTCGTTCACGCGATACACATACACGTAATAGTAGTAGCAATAGTCTCTTCTTCTCGTCCAATTTTGGGTCGGATGTTTTTATTTCGTTCTGTATTCCTTTTCGTTTGTTATAATTTTATTTATTTATTTTTTTTTTGTTTTTTTGGTTTTTTCATTTTCTCGTACTCTTCTCTACTCGTTGTAGAAATTTATGAAATCAATTTTTCATTTTATTATTATTATTATTATTATTTTTAATATTATAATTATTATTATTATTACTATTATTATTATTATTATTGTTATTATAATTATTATAATATCTTCTTCATTGATTATATCGTCAAAATAATCTTCGATATGAAAGTGTCCTGCAGTATCCAACAAATTGACAAATCTTCTGTTGTCTGTTTTTCTTTCATTTAATAATCGCACAAATTAAATAATTTCTTCCTTACTCCATGAGAGTGCGCAATTTCATATGTGTTATTAAATGATTGATTGCTTTCTTTTTTTATTTTTTTATTATTTTCTTTCTTCACATTGCGTCATTTCTTCAATAAGTTCCATTGTCATTTTTTTTCCACTAAATTATTAACATTTTTTTTTTCCTATTTCTAGATCAAATCCGGACGATGTGTGTGTGTGTGTGTATGTAATATATCTTATATTATAAAATATAAACAATATATCAATAATTCAATTATCACACATGATTTTAATCACACGATCACATCAATCTCTCACATCATTCTCTCTCTCTACCTCTCTCACTCTCTTTCTCTCTCTTTCATTCATGTTTATTATATATCTTAATTGAATTCAATGAATTCAGTTAAATATTATATTACAAATATAATATTACATAATAATAATAACAATAACAATAATATTATATAAGAAAAAATAATAATAATAATACTAATAAAAATAATAATAATAATAATACTAATAAAAATAAAAATAATAATAATAATATAATAATAATAATAAAAAATAAATATAATAAAAATAATATTAAAATAATATTAAAATAATATTATAATAATATTAAAATAATAAAATAATAATAATAATAATAATAATAATAATAATAATAATAATAATAATAATATAATAGTAATAATAATAATAAAAATAAATATAATAAAAATAATATTAAAATAATATTAAAATAAAAATAATAATAATAATAATAATAATAATAATAATAATAATAATAATAATAATAATAATAATAATAATAATAATAATAATAATAATAATAATAATAATCACTATAATTGTATTAATCAATTGAAATCGATCGTTCTGTCTTTCCCTAACACCGAGAACAAAATGACGAGAACGATATCGATTGTACGTAAGGTTTGCAGTTTATATAATCGCAATTTTCGGTTTGTATTATAATTAAGTTTAATTAATTATTAATTTTGATTTATAAACGATTTCGAGCTCTATTAAAGAAAATGAAAGTAATTAGTGCGTAAAGTAAGAAGGACAAGCTTTCTTTTCTTTTCTATTCTTTTTAATTACATTTTTTAAATGTATTATTATATTTATTTACTTCTTTTTTTTTTTTTTTTTTAATTATATTTGAATTCTTCGTCTCTAACTCTTGAAAGAATTCTGTATTTTTCTGTTTCTTTTTTTTTACTTTTTTTCTTTTTGGTGGTTGATTTTTCAAACGGATATTCGAGGAACAAAATTTGCAATTTTCCTTTACCTACCTGCTGTCTTTTCGTGTTGTATTTATTTCGTCATTTAAAAAAATATATTTAAAGAGAAACAAAATTCGGATCAATGTGATTTTTGTGAAAGAAAGAAAGAAAGAAAGAAAGAAAAAAAAAAAGGAAAAAAAAAATTCAAACAGAATTCGACGTTCTTCAAAATTAAATAAATAAATACATACATACATACACACATACATACATATATATATGTATATAATATGTATGTATACATATTTTTAAATTATGTTATTGATTTCTGTTTCTGTATTTTTTTTTTAAGGAAAATGATTTATTATTAATTTATACTTATTGTCGTTTTAATTCTTTTCAATTGAAAAAAATCGAATTCCAATGTAAGAATAATTATGTATTTTTACTACTTTGATTTGAACGTTTTAGAAATGGTTATATAATGTATACATTATAAATATAGAATAGAAGAAAATGTGTTTTCATAAATAATGAAGTATGAAGAAAGAAAATTGATCGCATGCCACTGTCACCTGCACCATCACCGTATAACTACATAATAATATAATATAATTCTACATTAGTTTGCTTGCTCAGGCTGCATGATTGATATACACATACATATATCCTTGGATTAATCGAATCATTGGGTTTTTTTTTTTTTTTTTTTTTTTTTTTTTACCAACAATAAACAAAACAAAATAATATTGCAAAGATTTTTTCGTAAGTATCTTGTGTACTCTTAGACATGTATTCTCTTGTAATTTTAATATTTTCTTTATTTTTGTTTATTCGACCAATTTTTTATTACACTTTTTCTTTTTTTTTTGTTTTGTAAAAAAAAAAAGAAAAAAAAACAACTTTGAACAAAAGATATGAATAATTAGCAAATGAAAAAAATTTTTTGCGATTTTTATTTTTGTCTTTTACGATTTCATTTGTAATATACCTACTATACAATTAAAATTATATAATATTATGAAGATTTGATTTAAAAAAAAAAAAAAAAAAAAAAAAGATATTTCACATCTTTTTTTTATTTTATATTTTATATTTTATATTTCATATATATATATATATATGTAATGAAATCCAAATTTGAAATTTGTCCAAATAATTTTCTATCAAATTTGTATACACAATATAAATATAGTGTAATAACACATACCCATGGATTTGAAAAATATAAATAATTTTTACATGCAAATTGATGAATTGATTAACGTTTGATAAACGTTTTTTTATATATATATATATATACATATATATGTCTTAATAAAATATAAATAAAATGAAAAAAGAATTATCGCGATATACCGAATATTAGAAAAAAATAAAACAAAATAATAAATAAAATGAAGTCTTTTCGAAAAATATAATACACACAAAAATATGTGCTTATAAAGTTAGTACTTATAAAGGAGGAATATATATATATATATAATAATGATAGTTTTTTTTTTTTTAATTTAGTTATTAAAAGGAATGTTGATGATTGTCGGAACACATACAGCACTTAGCAATGCTTACTTAGTAGAGTATCTACAATAAGTATGACACCTACACCCGAGAGTACCTATACCACACATTTATAATAAAAGAAGAAGAAAACAAAAATACAAAGTGTCACATGCACGCCCTATATATAATATATATATATATATAAATTAATCTGACCAATTATTTCATATAAGAAAAAAAAACAAACAAACAAACAAACAAAGAAAATAAGAGAAACAAAAATTGTTGTTTTAACACTAGATTATTTATTATAACACTAGATTTACGGATGTTGATTATAATATACCAATTTTTACTGAAGTGAGCCAATTTGACTCCATATACAAGAAAATTGAAGTTTTGATTGCAAAGAAAATAATTGTAAATTAATTTAAATGAAATGTTTATTATCCAAAAAGAAAATTCATGGGAAACATTTTGTTTTACATATAAACTCTGTTTTTGAAAAGACATTTTTCGCGAAACATTTCTATTACATTTAGGACAATGGTTGTTTCTACATTTGTTTTTCTTTTGCATAATTGTTAAACAACTTGACAATTGTTCAAGTGCGTCAAGGTAGCATGAATGAATTTCTGTCATTGGAATGAAAGTATACTCGAGACTTTTTCTTCGATATTGACTTCTTAGCTTGTTCAACCAATTCGAAAAATACAATCTTTTCGTGAAATATTTACTTGAGTCGTCTGTCTCTTTATACAAAATACGATTAACTGTTAAACCAATTCTATGAGTCAAATTATCTCACAACCGTGAAAATAGTGGTATATCATATTTAATAATGCGAAATAAACGGGGTCGTTTGCGGGAAAGAGGAATGAACGTTTACATATATTTTATTAATTAACTAAAAACCACAAAGTATGTTTTTAAAAAGTAATATTAAATTTATATATATATATATATAGTGAGTAAATTTTTAATGAGTTAAATTGACTCGGTCCGCAAATCTAGTGTTAAAATTACTTGTATTATCTTTTACACTTGTAAGAAAAAGAGTTGTCTTTTTTTTTGTATTTTTTTTTTCTCAATCATTTATAATTCGTGCAATTAATCTGTGAATCTGATTTTTTAATCTATCGATCATTTTATGTATTTATTGATATAAAATTTGAAAATATATTTTTTTGTATTACTCATAAAGATATTTGAGATATTCTATCAATTCTACTATGATTTATTATTGTTTGATATTCTTTTAATATTATATATTAATATTAATTCAATTTTAATTTAATAATAAGAATGAAAGTAAAAAAAAAGAAAAATATATATATATATATATAATATTGGATATATGAAAATGATCAGATCCACAAAATGTAAATGTTAGAATTAAAGCTCATTTAAAATGATTATCTTAAATTATTGAAAGACAATAATAAATGATTGATTAAATAAACTACTTTTATTTTATTTTTTTTTTTTGTTTTTTAATTATTATTATTATTGTCTTTAACCATCGCCCGAAATAGAAAGAATTATTAATTTCTTAATTTACAGCACTCATTGTGTGTATGCGTGTGTGTAAGTAATGCAAAGCTAACACAGGCTCTACCAATTATTTATACGATTTAAAATGTATGGATTTATTAATCAAATAAACTACTTTTTTTTTTTTTTTTTTTTTAATTTTTTTGTTGTTGTTGTTGAATTTTAATTAACGACACAATAACAAGGAATCTATGTCCCTTCCTATTGATTTTTAATTTCTGCCACGTAACCTTAGTCCATAGAATGGTTTTTATGTGTAAATAAGAATAAAAAAAATAAAAAAAATAAAAAAAAAAATTGTCTTTATGAATATAACACTAACACTTTATGGATTAAGGCATCCAAAACCATATTTTTTTGTACTCGCAATATAGATATATACATATATATATATATATCAATATACTTATTCGTATTTCAACAATTTTATTTAATTGATTACACATTTAAGTTGTTCTTTTTTTTTTTCAAGTGAATAATAAAAATATTTAACCCTTTAAGTGCAATACAATATAATTAATAAAAATGCAAACAGAAGTATCTAAAACTAATGACTACATAACACATTATGTAGGTGTAAATAGGAGGAGATATCTAACTAAGAATTTAATGATATTCCTCAAACTGACACAAGAGTATTTATTATTATTTATAAATAATTAATTTTAATAATTAAAAAATAATAATAATAATAATAATAATAATAATAATAATAATAATAATAATATTAACAACATCGAATAATTTGAATTAAATATTATCAAGTATATAAATATGTAGTAGTACTTCTACATTTAGTTTTAATTAACTGTAATATTATATATTTTATTTGTATATATTTAATGTAAATTAAAATTCTTCTTGCGTATGATATAATTCAAAACATTTATCGATGCAAAGGCCTACATTACATTTTTTACATTCATACCGTGTTTCCGATCTTTTCTTGTTCTTAGCGCACACGACGCATTTTCGTCTGGCATTTTTTGATTTAGCTACATTGCTATAGTATACAGAAAGAAAATGTCTTCCTGTTAATCTAAATTCATTGCTTTCAAAATTTGTACTTCCTCTGTCTAATATTGTTCTATCCTGTTGACATTTCCAGTTAATTTTTTTATTTTCAATTATATTCTCTTCTCTTATTGGTGCCATATTTGCAGGTACAACAACTACAAATTACAATGTGAAATCAGATATGTATTTCTAATAGAAATAAAATATTAACAACCGAAACTATTGTTATAAAAGAAAATTATAAATCGAAATTTATAATAAATGAATGAATAAATGAATGAATGAATGAATGAATGATATTGTATACGCTATAATCGATAAAACTCATACAGAACTTTTGACTCTAAGTACAAATATGCACTTACAGCACTCAAAGGGTTAAACAACAACAACAAGCAATTTTACATTAATATAAAATAAAAATCTCATTATTATCGATATGTATATGTTACATAATATTACATTATATATTTATATATATATATATGCAATATACGAGTACAAATTGAACGTTTTGTTGCTATACCATTTAACAGTTATCGCATTATTTAACTTATTAAAGTATTATAGATTTAATTAAACATTTGCTCAAATAAAATATTTATAATTTGTAAAAGAATATATGTCTAATATGTTTTATAATTATTAGAAAAAATATGGTAGAGCAACTACGTTGTAAATGACACATTATTTTTCCTATGAGTCATACGTTATTTTTATTTAATAATTCATTAATACTACTCTTTATTTTTTTTTTTAATAATATTAGAAATTTATTTTTTTTTTAATTAAATGGAATACTCTCTCTAAATACACATATATTTTATATACATTTTATTAAAAAAACAAACATTATGTACAAACACGGTATATTATATCTGTATGAATTATAAATATTAATTTAATAGAAATAAAAATGTTAAAATAAAAATATTATTCTCTCATATGACTCATAGAATGTTAATGTGAAATAAAATCATTCTTTTTAGGGACAATGTATGGTCCAAAAAATATAGATACAATCACTTACCCTGTACTGCTTCCTGTGCTAACCTCTCTCCTGAAGTACTGGGCTTTGATAGTAGGTGTCCTAATGAAAAAAAATAATGACATATTATTACAAGACATAATAAATAATATAACAATTGTTTCAAATTTAAAAGGCAATAAGAAAAATTGATATATATAAATATATATCAATAAAAATACTTACCAACGTCTGCCAACTGATGTTTACCATCCAAACTATCAGAAACAGAATGAGTACTAGTATAAAAAGTTTGAGTAATGTCCGGCTTTTGATCATGATCAGGTGTGTTAGATGGTGTATCTTCAATTCCAAATTTGTTCAATGAACTATCTCCTATGCTTTGTTCTTCATAACTGCAACTACTGCCATCTTGTTCCAAATATTCAGGCATTTCTAGCTTTAGATTGGGCATTAATGGAATTATTTCAACAGGATCTGAGCCAGATAATGTTTGATTATCTGATATCTTGTTGTCAGAGTCTTTTCCAGATAATGTGCTGCTAACTGTCTTATCCGTATTAGTGTTGGTATTATCACGACATTTTCGTCTCTTAGTAGGTGGTGATCCGGTTTGTAATTCAACTGCATGATATGGCATCGGTGAAGAAGGTGATTTACTTCTTTTGGTATCGACTGTAGATTTAATAGAAGAATTCTGTAGTTGTATTTCTGGTTCGTTGGGAATTTCCAAATCATCCTGTAATATAATCACAAATATTTATGTAAATACTTAATCAAATAATTGTTGTTGTCCATTATTTTTTTTTTTTATTTATGTAAGATAAGAAAATAAATGTATTTTTTTAAATAATAAATTAATCATATTAGTACCAACCTCAACCAAACCATCTTTATCTTTCCCTGTACCATCGGTGAGACCTTGAACGGCTAACAATTCAGCTGTTGTTAGAAAGCTAGTAAGTTGCTCTTGAACAACATTAACTTCGCCTCGATACATAAAATCTACCAAGGCTGCTAGGTCATCAAATTTTACATTACGAAATATTATGACCGGATGTTGACATGGATTTTCCTGTTAGATAATAAACAGATTATATAGAAATAGATTATATATAATAAATAATAAATAAAATCACGATCCCAAAAGTTTACCTTAAAAAGATCTCTGAAATATGTGCTACATGCCGATAAGAGCATTTTGTGTGCTCTGATCCGCTTGCCCTCGCAACTTAATGTAACATCAACGAGATCTTCATCTGTCCTTAACGTACCAAAAGCACAAGTAATATGTCTTAAATAATTATTCCACCTAAGAGAAAATTGTTGACTGGAACCCATTCTGTTATATCTATAAAAGTAAAAATAAAAAATAAAAAAATTAAATATTTCTTATTAAACAAAAATTTCAAATATATATGATTATTATTAAAATTTGGTTTAAATAACAAATTTAATTATACAAAATTGTATTGATCAAATTTATATACACACACATATATATATATATATATGCACATATATTATGTAGCCTTTTAAAATATACACAATCATACTAATCAATCAATGATTGTCACCAACGACTAAACCAAACAAAATCCATATATGAGTAAAAGAATGATCAATGCATTTAACATTATCATATATTGAATTAACCTAAATTTTAATATTTTATAAATCCTAATAATAAAAATAAAACGCGAATACACTGAATATATAAATCTGAAATATCCATATATAGAATACACGTACGCATTGTAGGGGGTAAATTCTACTGCCATTTGTTTACGATTAAAGTTTGTAAAGATGTATATAAAAAAAAAAAACACATGAAAAAGAATAAGACATTTTGATAGAAATATCGATAAAATTGTTGTAATGGCGTTATTTAGGCGTAAAAGTAAGTAAGAATTACAAGTATATGTATATATGTTTGGCCCTCACCTTGCCGCAAGAAATCCAGCAAGCTTCAATATGAGTGGTGGTGTGTAGGAGTACAAAGATTGGGAGTCCTCGATATGTGGGATGCGACGTGACGGATAAAACTGTCAACTGCAGTAACTAACTTACCCCCCACCCCAATGCCAATAAATATATAATAATAGCTTAATAAAACGTTTAATCCTCGAATTTATTTAAGATTGAATGAAGAATAAAAAATGTAAACAGCGAGACAACATAGATTTTCATGGCACTGTGTTAAAGGCATCGTTCTTAATACAATACATAGGACACAACACTACTCGGCGTCGATTCTATCAAACTATTATACCGTTATATAATTTCATTACTGCTTAATATTAAACTTAAAATATTAATTATCTTTCAAACTAATTTCCCTTTTTCTATAAACACAATTTATCTATCAAATGACAGCCGGTGCCCATTTTCCAAACGGAAAACGCGTAAGATGGGCGAAAGAAGCTCCCACTTCCTACACAAGCCACGCGCGATGTGTGGGGGATCTCGATTAAACATGGCGATCGTAAGTCGATTCTCATTAGTCGAAAACTATTGGATGCTTGTTCGACCAATCAAATTATTCCTTTTTGTTTTTTGTTTTTTGATTATTATTCAGTTATATATTCAATGATTTAATTAATATTTGAAATGTTTATTCATTTAAATAATGATAATCTATAATCTTTTTCTATATTAGATTAATTATATTTGAGGTTATATTTTAAAATTGTATTGTTTTATTTTTTTTGGGATGATTTTTTTTTTGTTCTCTCTCTCTCTTTTGTTTTCTAATATATTTTATAATCTTACATGTCCACTCTATAAAGACTATTTAGTTTGGGTTTAAATAAGTATGGCAAATATGCAGAGGGCGTTATTTTTCGACGCAAACATTCATGACCTATCGAGATCCATAAGATCAAAAGTTTTTACAGCATTTATCAACATTTAAAATATTTCTACGTATATTGTTACGTATATCTTCTCACTGCCGTAGATCATGTCAAAAAGTAAAATGCAGCATCAAGTTGACAATTGTATCGTAGCTGTTAAGAGTAAGGTAATTTGATTTCTAAATATCTTCTATATAATCAACAATGGAGAGATGTTTTATATGATTCATAAATTTATTATTTAATTTTGTTTTTACATGATAAATACCGTTCCCGAGGAATAGAATTAAAAGAAAAATTCATGATTAAAAAAATATGTTAAATTTATCAAAAAATACAAGATTAATTCTAGTCGTAAGAAATCTACAAAAATAATACAATAAGACATAAGTTTTCAAAATGTTCTTCTTAGAATTTAAATCCTCGTATTAAAACAAAATCTCATGTAAAAACAGAATTGAGTGTACATGTAGACTAATAACTGAAATGAAAATAAATAGAAAGTTCTATTGTTGGTCATCAATGGTTCTTCATGTAACACACACTGTGTATTTATTAAATTTAAAGTGAACGTAATCTAACAAAATATATCAAACAAAAAGGATATACATTTATGTCATATAAATTTATTATTTTATCATTTTGTAGTTTGATGCTGACATTATAAGATTTTCAGTTAGAAGAAATGAGCCTATCAGTTATGAAGATTTTAGAAAATTATTAGCAGAACGTCACGATATTGGTCCTGAATTAAACTTTCTTATTTGGTATACGGATCCAACAGATGGAGATTTACTGCCAATTAATAATGACAACAATTTGGCCAGAGCATTACTTGCTGCAAAGCCACTTCTTAGAATATTCATACAAAGGAAAGGTAAAGCTTATTTTTTTGATAATAATATTTATCATTTTGTCATCTTTATTTTCTTTTGATTAATAAATAATAACAATTATATTTGCTAGGTGATGGATTGGAAGAAATAAATGGATATGGTACGATGAAACCAAAAAATTTAATTTCAAGTATACTCGGTGGTACTCCTGGCAAACCAAAATCCTTGGCGATATCAAATCCACATGATTTTCGGCAGGTAAGTTATATTTAATCTTACAGATATATTTTATAAATGTATAAGACAAGATTTACTGTTTTGATCAACATCAAATTTAGAAAATAATATATTGTTGTAATAATAGGTATCTGCGATCATCGATGTGGATATATTACCTGAAACTTGTCGTCGTGTTCGACTTTTAAAACATGGGTCAGATAAACCCTTGGGTTTCTATATTAAAGATGGTGAAAGTTTTCGAAAATTGCCACCATCGGCTGGAGGTGGTATTGAAAAAGTACCAGGTGTTTTCATTAGTAGATTAGTACCAGGTGGTTTAGCAGAAAGTACTGGCCTATTAGCAGTAAATGATGAAGTATTAGAAGTTAATGGAATAGAAGTTGCTGGAAAAACTCTTGATCAGGTTAATTCTAATGTTTTATCACATATCATTAATAAATCTTTTGAAAAATGTATAACATATAATCTACGATGATATAAATTGTTATGTTAATTAGGTCACAGACATGATGATTGCGAATTCCTCAAATCTCATAATAACAGTTAAACCTGCCAATCAACGAGCGGCTCTTGCTGCACCTAGGCGTGGTTCCTTCTCGCGTAATAGTCAATTATCATCAGGAAGTCATCAGTCAACGCAAAGTGCAGCTACAGGAAGTGATGAAGATGCAGATGAAATTTTAGATTTAACTGGTGTAACATTACACGATGAAGCAGCAACATCTCAACATCATCATTTCCATCAACATCATCATCACCAAAATCATTTTAATCATGATCAGGGTGTTTTGCATCTGTAGATATAAAAAGGTAAATTTTAAATTCAATTAAAGATGTTTCTAAAGATTAGCATGCATGAAATGAAAGTATTGAGGTATATACTTGTCATGAATAGAATTGTATATTTTGTGTTCTATCCTCTCTTTCTTTCTCTCTTTCTCTCTTTCTCTTAAATCTATGCATTGCCTTATATATTATATAATAATGCATTATTCATTTGATTATACATGAAAGATTAAAAAAAAAAAAAAAACAGAATAATTCAATGAAAAATATAACATAGATAAATAATATTATTGACAATAATATGTTTTGAATATAAATTTACATATGACATATACATATATATATATATTATGATGAAACTATTGAAAAATTAAAGAAATAATCAAAGATATTTTTTACATGCAAGTATCTTTAAAAACAAACATTAAACAAAAAAATCCATTTTCTTGATTTAATACAAATCTAATTTTAATTATATATATATATGAATAATCAAAGTGATGTGTACAAAAAATTCCTATTTTAAATTAATGAAAATAAATTCTAAGCAAAGAGCACATATATGTATATATATATATATATATATATATATATATATTTCTTATTTTGATACGTAGCAAGTAAATATTATATAATTAGCATTAGTACTTAATAAAATCCATTAGAATATAAATATACAATTAATGAATGAATACGTATATACGAACTTACAGAATAGTTTATTATTAAACATTACCATGACATATAAAAACAAAATTAAAAAGCAATAATATTCAAGTACTTATCTTTCGGCAATTATTATTACATTATAAATCTATAAAAAAAAAAAAATAAAAAAAAAGTGCCTGATTACTATTAAGAAACAAAATAGATTTTGTTCACATTTTAATATAATATCTTAGAAAAAAAAAGATAAAATACAATTTACACATACACAAATATTTACTAATAAGAACAAGAATTGTGATATAAAAATATTAAAAGAAAAAGAAATGCATTACAAATGCAAGAATATATATATATATATACACATATATATTCTTACGTGTGTTCCTTAGAATTTGTTGATACTTATTAAAAAACAATTAATTGCACACACACACAGACACACACAAATGAATTAAAAAGGAATTACAAAATAATGAGAAATAAAACACAAAATATGCAATTTATTTGAAATGCATGGCACATGTAATACCTCTCATATTCATGTTAATCAGTCATACAAGTATTAGAACTTAAATAATGTACTTAAAATCATTTGATACTACTTTAAAAGTAGATCATCATATGAGACAAATTTTCTTTAACTATTTAGTTTTACTAAATTATATTTTATATATCATAACTTAGATGATGCAATGAAAAAAAGAAAAAAAAAAAAAGGACACTCATAAATATTGGTATTGATTGTATTGTAAATGATTTGTTTGCTTTTTAAGAATATTTTACTTGTATATAATGCAAACAAATTCAATTCAATAATTTAAATTATCATTATGCGTTAAAGAGGTCTTTATATAATAACACAATTGTAAATAATTGATTAATAACTGGTATTATAATAATAATAATAATAATAATAATAAAAACATACAGAGAGAGAGAGAGAGAGAGAGAGAGAGAGAGAGAGAGCATATTTTTAATCAGATTAGATAGATGTACTGTAACAGAGTGGCCTTACATGTAAAAATCATTCCAAATATCATTTTTTTTTTACGAGAATATATTGAATATTATGGGATATATCAATACACGCCTATTCGTGTATCTACTCTGTTTATTCTTACACAACATGTTAAAAGTGTTGAAGTTTTTGAATTTTAATTCCATTTTTATGAATGTTATTTATTATCTAATTGAGAGAGTTAAGTATGAGCTATATAATGTGTATTATAATACAATTAGTAGGAATTAAAAAAAAATTATTAAACATGGCAAATTAAGTTACTCTTGTGCATAGAAAATAATATATCATCATGTGCTCTTCCATTATTTTTTCTCATCGATATTAAAAAATAATAATAATAATAATAATAATGTGAATAGTTGTTATTATTACATTCCATTTATATTTTAGTACAACTCTGAGCACGTTATATTTCATTACTAAAAATAAAATAAAAAGAAAAGTATTCTATAGACTGGATAAAAAAAAGCAGAGAGATATTTTGTTTTCTTTTTTTTTTTTTTTTTTCTTTGTTTTGTTTAAATATATAAAAATAAGAGAAATGAATCATAGTGAAAATGAAATTATATTCAGTGCTTGTTATTCAATTGTTCTTTACTATATTTAAACTTTCGCATTAAAACTATGTTTGATATATATATATATATATATATATATATATATATATATATAAAGGGAACATAAGAAATATTTGTAAAACAGTTTAACCCTTTGACTCTTTGTGGTGCGCTCTTTACGCCTTTCGAGTATATTGATGATGGATTTGTGAGAACGTATATATACGCCTTTAGCAGTCAAAGTGTTCATTTTGTTATCTTATATTCCTTATACAACATTACAATATAATATAAAATGAAAGAAAAAAATGAATCGTTGTGCAAATATTATTATGTTCTCTTTATATATATATATCTTTGCCATGGATACTCTTTTTACCGTTATATATAGTGTCGAAGGTTTAACATATCATGTATTATGCTCCAGAGAATATATATATATATATAACTTTTATTTACGTTAATTTACTACATTTATATAAATAGTTTTAATTTGAATTTAAGTAAATATCTTTTAATAAATAAAAATCATGTGGGAAAAATTGTGACACGCACTTAATGGATATAGTTATTTTGTATAAAAATGATCTATTGTGCGTTAATAATGTTATACAGTGTGTCTATAGATGCAATGAGTTATTTTTCATTAAAAAAAATAAAAATAAAAAAAAAAACAAAGAGAGCAATAAAGAAGTAAAATCATTTTATTTTTCTTTTATATTATTCAAACGAAATGTTAATGAGAAGTGGGTGTTGTAATGAGTGTAAAAATCTCGTTGCTGAATTATTCTATAAATATACTGTATATAATATCATTTATAAAGCAAGCACTTTTTGTACTTAATTAGAATATATATATATATATATATATATATATATATATATATATATATATATATATATATATATATATATATATATATTAAAAATGTGAAGGAGTATATAACTTGAAATATAGTCAGTATTCTGATACCATATTACTGAAAAATAGATATTAAGATTTTCATTAAACGTATTAGTCATTTTGTTATTTTTCATGAAAGTCTAATATTATCATCATTTATCAAAATTATTTTTCATAACAGGAAAAAAAAAGCAAAAACTAATTTACAAAAACACAGTAAAATGATTATTACTAATTATAATATTGTAATTATTTTTAATGGCAGCTTATAATAAAATATTTTACTATAAGATTTATTAATATTATTCATCCCTATTATTTCGTTGTTAATTAAGCAGTGATTATGTTTTTCATTTTTTTTTTTTTTATATATATATAGTTACTATGGTGCGTAAAATAAACAATGTCACGCTTTTTTAGATTCTTATTTAACGAATCATCTTACATAATGAGAATCAGAATTAATTATCTTTTTTAAGACAAAAAGTAACATTTTTAAATAATTATAGAAGTCAATGGAGAAGAAAATATAAAAAGATTATAAATTTTAAATATTAATTCATGATAGAGGTAATAGATTATTAAGAAAAAAAAAAAAAACTATGTCTTATGTAGAACATGGACCTCGTGTTTTCTTAATTGGTAGACACAATAGTAATATGCCATTAGCTTATGGTGATTATATTGTTCCACAAAAGAGATTGGAAGGTCGTTTAAAAATGTATGAATCTTGTTCAGATATTAGAGCATGGAGTTCTAATCCTTTAGAAACTTCACAATATTTTCGTGAACTTGCAGAACACACTTCTCCGGTTTGTATTGATAATCAATATTCAAATATTATTATTTATTACTTCAATATAAATTATCAAAGAATTTTGGTTTATTTATTATTATTATTATTATTATATTTTAAATATTTTCTTAATATTATAGTCTGGAAAAATAATACCATTTAATGTAGTTGTCGAAAACATCATAGGTCTTACTTCGCAAGCCCAAAATGAATTACAAATATTACGTAAAGAATTAAACAAATATAAATCACTTAAATTAACAACCGAACAAGAAAACTATTTACAAACTTTAGTATGTATTAATCTAATTTATTTGAATGTAACGCAACATTTTTGTAAGAAAACTTACAGATACTTTATCATGATATATATTCTTCTATGTTTTGTTTTTGTTTTTAAAGGATAATCAAATTATCGCAGATTATCAAAAAGAAAAACAGTATAAGGACAATGGCATATTAAAAGCATCATCAAAGGAAAGCTTTAAAATGATCAATAAATCTAT
Organism: Polistes dominula; assembly: GCF_049000335.1. Taxonomy (NCBI): domain Eukaryota; kingdom Metazoa; phylum Arthropoda; class Insecta; order Hymenoptera; family Vespidae; genus Polistes; species Polistes dominula. The sequence continues at coordinate 1,038,227 of NW_028301040.1, forward strand.
TTCTTTGCCACATTTAGATTCATATTTATCTATTCAATTTAATCACGAACAAAATATTCAATATAACGATAGACATTATCATCGAGGCTTTTCATTGTTCAATAAGATAGATTCGTTATCATGCAAAGCTTCTTATTTATTGCCAAAGTTAAAATCAATATATTTTCCTATCAAAAGTAGGAACGTTGAAAGAAAGAAACATTTCAATGTGAATAATACAAATATTCTTACAAATTTAGAAGATAAATATACACAAGTTGGTAAGTCTACTACGTGAAATAATAAATTGTATATATATATATATAATTCATATAAATAATTATTGAATATGTGTTAATTAATAGCATGTATAGAATGTGCTGATATATCTGTTCAAGTTATATGGGATGTGTACGAGACAGGAACACAAACTGATTGTCTAATGGAGTACACAACATCTAGCGAAACTAAAATTTCTTCGATCAGAGTATGTGTATATTTTACGTATCAATTTATTTATTAAATCGAGTCATAAATAACTTACGTTATTTATAAGACAAAGAATAGCATTTTTGCATCTAATAAGAGCAGGACACTTTTCATGGAGTTTTTTGTTGTTGTACTCTTTGTATCTGTTGGACAGTATTGTATCATACAGTTTGTATCTTTGAAGAACAGTAACAGGTGCAAACATGTAACTCGATTTTGTATCAGTTGTGAATGAATAATTGCCATTATTTAAGTTTCAACCTACGTATATTATTAATAACATGTAATTAGAAAATAAAACAATAATTATTACATTATACAGACTGAATCGCAAATATCTACGTATAAATATGATTATAGAAATAATCATGAAATTGAACGAGAAAACATAATCATTCCTGCAAATAAATATATAAGAAAAAGTTCTTATATAGAATCATATCAGATTGAGAATGAATCTGAATCTAATAGTATCAATGAAAGTGAATTTGATAATGAATTTAATGATCAATTTCATAAAGAGATTATTATTCAAAAGGATAGCGAAATAATTGCATTAAAAAATGAATTTAGTGTAAGTTATTGTTATTATCATAAAATTAGCTTTTTTTTTTTTTTAATATATTATTATTAAAATGTTATTTATATAAAGCTTATCTTTTTTCTTTTTTTTTTTTATTTAGGCAAAAGAAGCTGAAGTTGAAGAATTAGAAATTATGTTGAAGGAAAAGGATGAAACTTTGAGTACCCTTAGAAGAGGACTTCAAGTACAATTATTTGATATTCTGCTTTTTGTAAAAAAATGAAAATTTTCCTTTAGATTGATCTAATTATTTGATATTGTAGATTTTACAAGAACGTTATATGAAATTGAATGAACAGAGAAATAATGAAATGGATGATTTGAGAAAGAAAGTAATAATAATTATTAAAATTATGAATAGTATTATAAAATAAATATTTATTTTTTTTTAGTTATACACAAATACGTGTATAATGGAACAATTAAAAATGGAATTGAGTAAAAAGTGTGATTTATCTTTTTTACAATCACAAGAAATAGAGAAATTAAGATTACATATTAAAGATACTACTATTTTACTTGCCGAAAAAGATTCGTTAATGGTAATTAATTTTAAACGTTAAATATTGTCAAATAAATATTATTCTAAATGTTTTAATAATCACATCATATAGAAAAAGGTAAAAGAAATGGAACATCTTTCAAAAGAAGCAGAAAATTATCGACTTGCTCGTGACGAATTAAAAGAAGCTTTACGCGAGAAGGATGAATTACAAAAACAAAATTTAGAACAAAAATGTATACTTGGTGATCAAGAGGATGAAATAAAACGTCTATTGATATTAATACAACAAATGTCTAGTACTCATAATGATAAACAGGTAAATTGTTATAATCATAATGTAATAAGACTTTTTCTTCTTCTTCTTCTTTTTCTTAGAATAGAATGACAACTGTATTAGAAGAGTTACAAACTGAAGTATTAGAAAAAGATAACACAATTTTTAAATATGAAGAACAACTTCAATGTATGGAAAAAGAAATAAATAATTTCACGATTAAATTGAAAAATAGTTTAAATAATTTAGAAGAATTTAAAATCGCGTATGAGAATATTTGTAGTCGTGTAAAATGTGAACATGATACTTGTGAACGAACCAAACGTAAATTATGCATTGTAAGTGCTTTAATGGAGGAATTACAAAGATCTAAATTGGAAAATAAAGGATCTTTATACGAAATAGAAAATGTTAAGAAACATTCTAAAGAATCAATATGTAGTTCTCATTTAAATTATCATTTCATTTCATCTGATTCTAATTCAGAAGGTATATTTAATTATATACATACATATATACAGTATGTGTGCAATATAAATTATTCCAAAACACGAAAGAAACCAAAATAAAAATATATATAATTTTCATTCAACAGTCGATGAATCCAATGCAATGATGCTCAAGCAAACACAGACATCACAAAATTATTTATTAGAAAATACACAATTCAATTGGTCTGATACTGAAATAATTAATAATACGATAATGCACGAGTATACAGATTTTGAAAATCATTCAAATAAAGATACCTCTGAACCAGATTCATGGAAATCAGCAAAAGTAATTGACTTTTTTTATAATTATAATTTATTAACCCCCTTTGCACTTAGCACGACTTTCAACGTTGGGTAGCAGCAACTCCGCAGAAACGGCACATTTACAGATCCTCGTATTATTTAGTATAACTTTGAAATCAAACAACGGATTCTAATAATATTGGACTTATATTAATCTGTAGATATCAAGGAACATATTTACCTTAAGAACTTTTACCAAAAGAACTTATTTACCAAGAGAATGTATATGTACATTAGCATTGCAATTGAAAAAAAAACGAGTGCGTTACATTGTATTTGAAATGTGACACTATTTGATAATATTTCTTGACATATTATAAATCTCACTGTAAAATGCGAGATATGCTCCTATAAAAAAAAACCTTTCTTCTACAAATTTTTCTTATCACTCTTCTAAAGTTTCGCCAAAAAGTTGTCGGACCGTTGTGAACACGCGTCTCGTATTCTCGAAGAACACAAAACCTGCTGACATTTCTTTTATATATCTTTGTTATTTGACTATATTTTGATTCGATGTCTTGTGCTATTTTAAGATAAAACATCAGGGAAACATGCATGTCACAAAAAATTGTGCTGAAATAACTTAATTCTCTGTAATCACTAATAAACTTTAATGTCTCATACGTTGAGACATCAGAGTGATAAATTAGTATCACGATGTCTCATTCGGTGAAACAACGGAGTACAAAGGGTTAATTATACAATAAATATATCTATCAATGTATCCTGTAATATATCTTGAATAATATTTAATTATAGACTGAAGTATCAATATTAACTATCAATGATAATACAAATATTGAAAATATGATAGTTGAAGAAGTATCAAGATCACTTATAAGAATGCAATTTCTTATGAAACAATTACAAGTATATGCTGAAAGAGAACGACCATCATTAATTAAACAAATCCATGATCTTTATAAGATTTTAATTGATAATAAATCAATAATCTTGAGGTCTTCAGGTAAATTTCTGTTATCTTTTAAACTCAATGATTTTATAACTTATTATATGTAATTATAACTCTATAGATATAAACATTAGAAGAGAAGAAATTTATGAATTATATAATAAATATAGACAACATTATGAAAAATGTAAACCACGTAAAAATGTAACATCCTTAAACAAAGAATCACAAGAAACTTCAATTAAAAATCAATTGTTAGATCTAAGCGATGAATACATTGACAAGATTTTGACAACTCAATTGAAATGTTCTATTAATAAATTAAATGAACTATCTAAAGCTCTTAAAGGTAAATATTATTTCTATTTAAAATAATATTTAATGATATATATATATATATATATATATATATATATATATATATATATATTTGTATTTAATTAATTAACAAGATGTTGAAGATGAGCGTATGAAAATGGTAACGAAAATAGCAGAAAAAGAAAAATTAATAACAGACAAAGATAATGAAATAGCTCAATTAATAGAAAAGATACGAATGGGTGAAGGTGATTACGTGAGACCGGAAAAATCAGAATGGGATTTAATTAAAGAAAATTTCAAAGCACTTGATATAGAACTCAATGAAAAAAATCAATTAATTAAAGAATTGCAAGATACACATAAATCCAATACTGTTACATTATCGGCGTATATTACAGAATGTAATGAATTAAAATTAGCTAATAAGAATCTTATGGATATTAAAAATTCATTATTAAAAGAATGTAATATAAGAAGTGACGAGTTGAAAGAAAAATGTGAAGAAATAAATCAATATATTAAACAATTAGAACATTTGGATGAAAATATTAAAATAACAAATAACATGAGAATAGAAATTGAACAAATGAAAACAAAGTTAATATTAAATATTTCAATGATTTCTTTTGATATGTTTTATCTTTTGTATATATATATATATATATATTATTTTATTCTTGTTTTTTTTTTTTTTATAGATTGGATTCATTGCAAGAAGAAAATACTAAGCTGCGAAAGAAATTAGATGATGCTAATGAAATCATTTGGGAAAATAATAAATTAATGAAAGAATTAAAAGATAAACGAGAGGATGATAAACATAATTTTGCATCGAAGCTTCTTGAATATCATACCGTGCTTGCTAAAAGAGAAAATATAATTAATAATTTAGAAAATGAAAATTCATCCATAAACGATCAATTGAAATATGCGGAGAATAAAATTGTATCATTAAATGTAACGATGAAAGAATTACACGAACAAAATAATGAAATGAAAACGTTAGACATACTTTACGATTATATTTCTAAAGTGGAAAATAATAAAACACGATTGGAATCAAAATCAACGAAGTATAAATTGGAATTATTAAATTATGAAAATAGTAATAAAGAAAATGAAAAGAGATTGGTTAATTTTAAGAAAGAAAATCAAATGATACAGAAACATATTGACATTTTAAAAGAAAAATTGTCAACAAATTTGACAGAGGAAATTGTTGTTACCAGTGACGACGATTTGAAGCACAAATTACACCATCTTTCTAATGAATTATACAATAAAATAATAAATCTTAAAAATAAATCAAATATAAACGATAATGTTAATACAAATATAAAATATCATTCAAATGAACAAAATCTTCATGATAATCCTATAGGTCAGTATTATTTCTTTGTTTTTTTTGTTTTTAACACAATTTTAACTGTTTTACACAATACATATTTTATAATATATATATATAAATATATTTTTATAACAAACAAATATAGATAAAGATAATACAGAGAAACTCTTGAAAATACAAAATTTAATTCACGAAGTTGAAAATAAAAATGTAGAAATAGAAAAATTGAGAAATCGTGTCAATGATTTATCCGAAGAAAATGATAATCTTTGTAAACAACTTATGGTTTGTTTATTTATTTATATTATTTGAATTTATACATTTGAATTCAGTTTTATTATTATTATTATTTTTTTTTTTTTTTTAATTAATTTATGTGCAAACTAATACAGTTTCACAAGGAAAATTATGAAAATAAATTGACAATATTAAAGAAGAAATACGACAGCAGTATAAATGCTCTTCATAAGAAACATGAAGAAAACATAGAACATTTAAAAATGAATTTTGAACAAATTAACGGTGAAAAGATTATTTTTGATTCTGAGACTTGGTTGCAGGTATAATTCATATTTTTAGCCTTTGTTTACCACCCTTCCTGGAGTACCACGCTTACTACACCTGGGTCCTTTGGACCCGGGCGAGAAAAATTGTTATAAAAAACAAACTATTGCATAGATTTACTTGAACATTTTTTTTGACACTTCTTTAATACTTACTTCAAAAGACTATATAGGTTTAATAGCTTTAAATTAAATGTAAATATGTTTAAAAAAATTTGATCAAAGTTGAGAAAATGAAGAAAAGAAAAATCACTCAAGTTGCAAAAAAGTTCTGGGAGGGGGGTCCTTTGGACCAAGTGTGTGCTAAGCAAAGATTAATATTCTCATTTTTATATATTTCTATTCTGTAAATCATATAACAAAATATATTATATATATTATATAGTCATTAAGTATGAAAGAATTAAGAAATGTTCACAATCGAATTTATTCATTGATGAATAAATTGGACATGAATAATGATAATATCAATCAAAAAACAATGATAAATGTTAATAATAAAGAAGACTTAAGTGAAACATTAGATGAATTAAGGAATATATGTGAAAACGATAAAAAAGGTATGTTTAAACATTATAGATTATTTTGGAAAAAAACAAAAAAATGATTAAAATAATTACATGAATATATATATATATTGATTTTGTATGTATAATTAAATTAATATGTAATTTAGAAGATGCATCTACAGAGATACAACATAAACAGACAAAACTGCAAGAAGACAAATTAGGAATTTTAAAAAATCATAATTTAAAGCTTACAAAAAATCATGATTCGTTTAAAACATTGATGAATTTACAGAAACATTTTTTACATGATAAGGATGAAAATAAAAGTAAAGTAAAAAATTTCTTTCAAAATACTGCTAAGGAAGAAACGATATCTTTTGATTCAACAACTAATCATACAAATAAATACAAAAATATCTTAAATTCAAGGTATGCTTTGCATTTATAAATAATATTAATTATTGTAATTAATGTATTTTGTTATTAAATATTTCGTGTAATTATGATTATGTATAAAATATAACGTATGTTTGAAATGTTAGATTGAATGATGATGATGATGATGATGATGATGATGATGATAATAATAATAAAAAATATGCAAATAAAAATGTCGAATCAAAATCGATATCATCTGTTATCAGAGCAACGAAAAAAAATACCGTAAGTTGAAATAATAATAATAATATACTTGTATAAAATATTTAATGTATACATTAATATTTTTTTTTTTGTATATTTTAGATTGATTGGCAAAGAAATAATTTCATTTATCAATGTAGTGTACATCATAAAAAAAGTAACATTTGTTGATAAAAAGTATAAGAAGAAAAACTGAACTTTTTGAAGTGTATTTATAATACTTATATAACTTTTTAGATGAATATTTTTATTTGTTCTGTTATTGTTTATACGAATGAGATGATGATTATAATTAAAAAAAGAAACATCTTGTTTTTTTTTCTTTTCTAATGATAAAATGTTTGTTTAAAATGATTTTAATAAAATGTTTTATAACAGAAACAAAAACAAAAAGGGAAGTAGTAGTAGTAGTAATTTTTCTAAATTGATCCAACATTAATAAAAAAGGGTTTATAATTAATTGAAAGTCGAAAAGATCGAAAGTTGTAAAATGTGTTTTAAAACATAACGAATTGTATTGTGAACAATTATTTATAATATTACAATAAATATTGAAGATATAGAGAACCATCATAGTATTATCGTACAAAATCTGTAATATATAGATGCTGCACATGATGAATTGTTTAGTAAATAAATTACTAAACGTTTCAATGGTTTCTTCTTCTTCTTTACTTTACTTTTCATTTCTTTATTACTTTATTATTTTTTTAAATACTTATTTTGTATCTAAACACAGTTATCACTTCAACTACAGAAACAAATGCTCCATTATAGATAAAAACATGTAAGTATATACGTTAATATGTTGCGTGCATACAACATATAGTATGTAAAATCAGCGTTGTTGTTGAGATTAGAATTAATAACTATTATCGTTATTATGCAACTTTATGCAATAATACAAAATTTAGCGAGTATAAAAAATAGAAACATTTACTCTTATAAGCATAATAATTAATTTAAAATGAATAATATTATAATATGAAAAGCTTTCACAACTTGATATACTTATGTTTGTACTTTACTATTTCTAAGTTATACGTTTGTTTTATTTTATTTTTATTTTATTTTATTTTCAATTTATTTTCTTCTGAGAGAAAATATTTCATTGCAGCGTATTAGTAATGTGTAATACGATATATTACACGTTTGTTAGAAAAATAAACAAAACAAAATTATTACGTATCATAAAAATGTGATATAATGATACATGTAAAAAGCGAACATAGATAGATAAATGATAAAATTCTAATTAAACTATAAATTAAAACTAGATTAGCTAAAATGGGGGTGGGGGAATATAATTACTATTGTAAAATTGTATTTATTCTCGACAAGTAGTTATTGATCATGATGATGATGATGATGATGATGATGATATTGATAGCAATCTATTTTATTTCTCATTATTTATTTTTTTTTTTTTTTTTTTTATAAAAACACAAAAACTATATCTTTCATCAATTAAGAATGCAAAAAAATTCGAATGTAAAAATAATTTTGTCCACACCATTTTTGTATATAATATATAGATCTCATATAAGTAATGTTTAAACGGCATAGGATTATAATAGAAATATATATCTTCTGAATCCAAAAGAAAACAAACAAACAAACAAACAAATTCATTTAAACATACTACAAAATATACAGTATAATAATAACCTATATTAAATTTCATTCACTTATATAATTTAAAAAAATTTTTGTTTCAACTATGATATTCAAATTATTCTTGTTAATAATAATCGCAATTATTATAAGAGTAATAATAATGGAAAGTAATTTTTTTTTTTTACAGAATCAATTAAAAAATTGAATTAAAAAATAGTGTATAATTAGTATAATAATTTGCATGAGTATGAAGAGTCTCTTCAAGTAAATAAAAGAGAGAAAGAGAGAGATAGAGAGAGAGAGAGAGAGAGATTAATATTTTTTTTTATTGAATAAAACATTTCTCTTTTTTAATGAAAAGATTTTCTATTGCAATAAAATGATCAATGTTATAAATGTTAATTCGCATTATATAATAATAAGCATTGATTTTGTTCTAATGTAATATGAATATAATTTCATGAATATTAAATTAATTAATTAATTAATTAATTAATCTTGCTATAAAAAGGCAACAAACAAAAGAATTTCTTTGTTATCTTTTAAATCAGAGTAAGTATATGATTGTAAAATATATTTTTAACTTACCCGCGTAGTAATTCGTTATTTTTTAAGAGCATTCACTGAAAATTGTCTCTTTTCTCCCTATATATATATATATATATAGATATATATATATAGATATAATATATTAACTAATATTAAAAATTCAAATATTATTATTATATCCTTGCCGTGATTATAAATAAGCAACGTAGGATGTAATTAAAAAGAAAAGACATTTAAAAAAAAAAAAAAAAAAAAAGAAATCTTAATTTGATGTAATTAATAATTTGTAATTAACGACGTCGTTCTCTGATGAATGAATGAATTGTTTTTTTTTTTTTTGTTTAAATCACATTGAAAATGTGTGTTATCCAATCGAATTAACTAACACAACACTTACTCGTTGAATTTAAAAACAAACGATAAATATATATATTTTTATTATTACTTAAAACAAATGAAAGATACTTCGACTATTTCTTCATTACGAATTTAAACTTAACTTCTTCATTGATTGATACGCTCAAAATTATAGATCTTGTTAAAATGTAAAAGGTTAAATGTTAATGTTAATTCGTTAACAAAAAAGTCATACTTTGTATGACTTTTGTAAAATAAAGAACTGTATAAAGTAAAGAACTTACTTATTTAAAATATCGCGTTCGTTGAAGGAGACTCGCACTTTGGATCACTCATCAATATATATATATATATATATATATATATATATATAGTTATATACATATATATATATATATTAAGACAAAAACTTTTTACGATACGAAAAAAAAAAAATACAGATTTATAAATGTTGAGAGTGTGCTTTGTTGTTTTTTTTTCCAAATCATTATATTCGTTCATATTCTTATAATTCTAGCTATAGTACATAAAACAAACACTAAAAATCATCATTCAATTCGAGTAATCCTATTTTAATGTATCCTTGTATATATTTACTATATATATATATATATATATATATAGTAAATTATTGTATTTTAAACGTACGCTTTTTTTACGCCTAGCTGCATACAATTTTATTTTTCCTTCATTATTTGTTGTTGTTGTTGTTGTTATTGTTGATTTTTAATTTTTTTTTTCATTTTTATCTTTTTTTTTTTGTATATCTTTTTTTTCTTTAATAATATATAATATAATAATATACTATGTCGCATATAAAAAACAATTACTTAGTATAGAGTATAAGTTCGTTCCTTAGTTAAGTTTTTGTAGTATTTTTTTTGTGTTTTTTTCTTTCTTTTTTGTCTCATATTTATTTATTTATTTATTTATTTATTTATTTATTTATTTATATATATATATAAACGTAAGATCTCGTCCGTCTCTGAAATGAACGTGTTCCCTCGTTCCCCGAAAACTGTAAAAAAAATACGATTGGTGGATCAAAATGGTTCTAACAGCAGAACGCATTTTTTTTTTTTTTCTACTTTTGAGAAGCAGCAATGTGTGTGTGAAGGAGAACTGTCTATTTGAAAAAAAAAAAGATTTCTTATTTTCTTTCTTTCTTTTTCTTTCTTTCTTTCAAATTTTCTATTTTTAGGCATCAATGATAGTTAGATAGATAGATAGATAAGTTTTATTAGAAATAACGCAAAAAATATTAATAAAAAAAAAAAAAAGTGTAATATATATATATATTTTTTTGTTTTGTTTTGTTTATGTTTATGTTTTGTCATTCGTTTTATAATTAATCAATTGATTAATTAATAAAAATCACTTAACAAGTTGGCGCAAATGGTGACGGCTGTATAACTCTGTGTCACATTTATATATATTTTTTTTTTTTCATTTATCCTGCGTTAGCCCACGAATAATACGAAAAATGTACGCTAACTATTATAATAACTGTCATCATAATTATTTTAATTTATAAATACTATTTTTTTTTGTTTTTTTCATTCAATATTTTGTAAATTTTACAAATACATATATATATCGATGATGATAATACATTTTAAATACAAATTGGTTTTTGGTTTTTTTTTTTTTTTTTCTAAAGAAGATTTAGAAATCAAAAAAAAAGAAGAAATAAAAGAAAAAAAAATATGCGTCAACGTGTTAAATGTCGCAGAGAGAGAGAGAGAGAGAGAGACAGACATGCGCGTGGTGGTGGTGGTGGTGTCACACAAAAATTGTTTTACCATGAAAAGAAAATATTATCCTTTGACGAAACATTTTGCATAATGAAAAATATCGTACATATATATATATAATTTATATAAAATTTAAATAATAATAAATTTAGAATTCTTTTTTATTTTCAATTTGGCAAAACGAGTCTTGGGACATCCCTTCTTCCTGTATTATCCTAGGAAAATTTTGTTTTTAACGTAAAACAATTCTAATTTTTCAAATTGCATATCATCGTGTGTCTGTCTGTGTGTGTGTGTGTGTGTGTGTCTGTGTGTACGCGAGTGTGTATATTCTTATTTTCTTATTTTCTTTTTTCTTTTTTTTATCTTTCTTCTTTTTTTTTCCTTTTTTTTCTTCTTCTTCTTCTTTTTCTTCTTCTTCTTCTTCTTCTTCTTCATACAATGATTTTTTACTAGACATTATTATTATTATTATAATATAATTTATAATTTAATGATAATATTTTTGTTTTTTGTGTTTTTTTTTCTTTTCGTTTCCAAGTAGAATCAACAATGTATCGATCGCATATATATATATATATATATATATACATATATATACATATATATATATATATATATATGTATATAATAATCGGCTATCAAATCTCACAACGCACCAAGGATCAGAGAGCATTTTGTATGTTGTTATGTTATCTTTTTTCTTTTTCTTTCTTTTGTTTTTGTTTTTTTTCTATAAAGAGAGTAAGAAGATAGAGATAGAGAAAAAGAGAAAGATGTTAATAGATAGATAGATAGATTGTTAAATAGAATGATCCCGGGTTTTCGACTTACTCTGCAAAAAAGTAAACCTTGTGGTCGATCAAAGTGCTGTAAGAATCTACTATTACTTATTTTTCTTTTTTTCTTTTTTTTTTTTTCAAAATGTAATTTTTAACGAATTTCAATTACGAATGTTAATACAATTATCTCTATCATTTTAAGAGTAATTTTAACGTTTAAGTTGCTTATTCCTGTACACCCTTTCTTTCTTTATTTATTTAATTTTATTTTTGTGATAATTATATTGCACTAATTTTCAGGAATATACAACTTGCCCAGAAATATATGAATATATAGAATAAGGATAGAAGATATATATATATATATATCTATATATGTATATATATATATATATCGGATCTTACAAAAAAAAAAAAAAAGATTAAAAAGAAGTGACATAAAATAATAATAATAATAAGAATAAGAATAATAATAATATAATAAGAATAATATAACAATATAATAATAATTATAATAGTGTGTAATGTAAATCTACCAGCCTTACTTGACAACCATTTGGAAACGAGGGAACACACACCGATCTGCCGCTTTAATTTTTCTGCTCTTTTAATTCATAGCGGATTCCAAAGTGACTGTCCCCCTTTCCCCCAATTTAAGCTAAAAATGTGAAGTGTCATTTTGGTTGGCAGGTTTGAAGGTTCACCTTGTGTCGTGTCTGTGGTGTGAGATCGCGCCGAGTCACCGACAAACAAATGCGGTTACTCTAGCTAAAGAGGCACGCGACATCGCGATGTTGCTGCGTCAACAAAATAATCTGCTCCACGTTCCGTCTTCGCATCCTAAAATATTACTTTTTATTAATAATACAAATTACTAAACATATTATTTTCAAGATGCTCGATTAGAAAAATGTATTTTTCTTTTTTTTTTTTATTGGTTTAACGATAATTGAATCAACGTTCATTCAACAAATCTACCAACTCTTACATTGTACAATTAACACGTTGACTGCCGTGGGAGGCCACCGGTTACCAGCGATGCATAATGCAAAAATTCATGTTGGCGCCTTGGTCAAAGTCACGTAAAATTCGCGCGACAGCCAACGTGTTAAATAAAACTATTAAAAATCGTAATTTTATTTAAAACTGATAAAATAACAATTATTGTAAATAATATTAATTATTTTAACAAGAATAGATAAAAAAATATAATCATGTGTAACCACCACCAATGGAAATAAAGTTAATTTTTCTAAGAAAACTTAATATTTTTAATAGGTTGAATGCCACGAGGGGCACCGGGGGGTGCCCAGATTAATAGAAACATATTTCCACATCGTGGCACCACGGACAATCCTGATAAAATTGACGTGGCATTCAATCTGTTAAAGTAAATCAACTCGACATTGGATGATAGTTTTTCTTGAATTATAAAAATAATAATTTATTATAAAAACTCACCATACACGAGCTGGTAGAAGCGGAGGACGTGGGAGCAGAGGGAGGCACCGTCAATATTGAATGATATTATCTACAACCGCGAAACCGCACGCGCCAAGACCAGCAGTTGACATCAAGCGAACTAATTCTCTCGCATGAGATGCTGCTACTTCTAAAGGTGGTCGACGAGGTAGATTGCTAGATTCTACAATGAACAATTTCAAGATAAAAATGTCACATAGAAGAATCGAAATGAAATAAACAAATGTTAGATTTAATTGAAAATTGTTTTGATCACATTTATAATTATAAACATTTATTATTAATTTATTGAAAATGAAAACGAATAAATTTCTTCTTAATGTATCATTACCAAGTATTGCAGAATTCAACCTCGCGCAAACGGTTTCTCGTTGTTGAGGATCCAATTGCCAACCAACAGGCGAGTTCCATGGATTTGCGTATGCTAAGAGACTGAAAGCATCTTGTAACATTTTTTTATTTCCTTCATTCTTGCCATGCTGTTGTCTCAAATGTATCGATTGGGAATATAGTTGTCTACCGAAGTCCAACATTTTTTCAATTGCTTGTTTATTACCACCGCACAATTGCTTTTTAGATTTATTCGCAATAACGTCATTGTTAATGCTGCAATTGCCGTTTTGTTGTTGTTGTTGTTGTTGTTGATTTTGGTTGGCACCATCGATCTCTGCGAACAGAGATGCAAAATCTTAATGCTCTCGAAAGTTTCACTCACACACAGTTAGGCGTAAAATAATAATAATAATAATAATAATAATAATAATAATAATAATAATAATAATCATCATCATCATCTATGGAACTAAATGCTTATCCAATAAAAGATTTCAAAACCTTCAGAGAATATATATCCTTTTTATTTTTATACTCACCAATATATGTAATTCAATAAAAGCACACATGCAAAGAAAATTCTTAATAAAAAATAAAATATATAATCGCTATTTTAATGTGTATGTATGTGTGATCATTAGTTATAATAGTATAAAAAGAAAAAAATAAGAATTTTAAATAGATATAGAGAAGGAGTATTCCTCACCCATATCCATGTCTTCTCCATTTTGACACTTGAAACCGTTCGCATTAAGATTACCATTTTGATAACCATTACTATTCTTGATACCATTCATCGTACCCATATTATTATCTTCCATGTCGACGTCTTCTTCGATCTGGCCGTTAACAAATTGCTGCTCCGTTGCACCACCGTTCATCGTGTTATTAATATTCATTTCTTCTACATTACCGTTCGCCGACGATTTCGCATAAGCTTTGGTAGATTGTATGACACTAGTCTGGTTAACGTTGCTACTAGTTTGACAGACTTCTGAATCACTTCCGTTTACCATCTCGACGAACTGACGACATTTTAATGCAAACAACAAATTAGGGTCCCGTTCTAGAAGTCCAGGATATAATCGGCTAGTTAAATCTATTGCTTCGCCCATACGTCCAGCCAATACGAGTTTTAAAATCCCTACAAATTAATATTACAAAAATACAACATTGCAATGATATGTGCCTGGTAATTATAACTGTGGACTGAATCAAAAAATGAGAAATAATTTATTTCATATAATATATAATAAATCATAAAATCAATTTGTTCAATTTTATGACTTAAATTGAGTAAAAACATTGTTGAATGTTACAAACACGCAATGTAAAACCAGGTTAACTCAATATAGCCAGAGTTATAAATGTAATACAAATTTAAAAAAAAAAAAGAAAAGAAAAAAAGAAATTATCCACTGTCATAATTAGCGGCACATATCAATAATTAATAAATAAGAGTTAATAGATAAATGTTATTTACCTAACGTACTTACTTTGTCTATTTTTAATGGAATTGAAGTCCTCCTCAAAGACTTGGCCCGTGCTGTTGGCGAAGGCTTCGGCGGTGGCGCAGTACCCGTGATGGACGAGATACGTAGACACCATTCTGTCGAATTCGTACACACCTTCGTTACTCTCGAGACGATTATTCCATGAAGATTTTCAGCTAACTTCCCCGGAAGAGGTCTCGCAAGTCGAAGGATTCTTAATGAACGACATTGACAAGTGGAGGAGGAAGAAAAACAATCACGGAGAAGAAAAGGAAGCACGGCCAGAGAGTGCGTAAGTGTCACGGATCCGTCTTGCTTTTCTGGGTGAATACGTACTTGTGAAGGACGGCCTGCCACTGACCCTGGCCATGATCCGGCGTCGGAAAGTTTATGATCTGTAATCTCGTTCGTACGCGCAGTTCATTCATCATATCCCCGATGTCGAAGACAAATGGTGATTGCCCGAAGTTCGCATCCACTACCTCCCCTGGTGTCTGCAGACCAACCGTTGGATAGAGATTTGGCTGCAATATCAAACAAAACAAAAAAAGAACTATTATTTCATCAATTACCTACAAAATACATCTATACAAGAGTTGGACGTGGATAGTAATAGTAAAATAATCGGGTAGAGGATGATTATACTTTAACAAAAATAAGATAAAAATTTGAATATGATTAGATTGTCGTTATTTCGATTAGCCATCTTTGTGCGAAATAGTATTGATAAATATTAACAGTAATATATGATTTGAATTTGTCTTTTATTATCTATTATTATTATTTTACATTATTACCTCGATAGTATCGTCAACATCTTCAATATCGGTGAACATTCCTTCATCATATTTTTCTTCTTCCATATTGCAAATAACCAAGTAATATATATATATATATATCAATGTACTCAAGATTAAAATATCTTACTTCAATGTGAAACGAATAGAATCGAACTAATACCGTTTCTCTGATACACTGTGACTTCTACGATACTTCCCATAATAATGTCATTAATGTTTATCAACACTATCTCTTATACAGATAATCGATCATAATAACTAGTCAATTGTTCAAACATTAAAGTCAAATAACGTTTTCTCGAAAACACGAAATTTCAAATAAACAAAGGTTGTATTCAATTTTTATCATATTTTTACAAGTACAATCATCAACCCAATAATCGATAAAAAAAAATTAATTTCATGAAAATTATACTTACAGGAAGATCCGTAAAAGCTATTCCAAGGTGGTGACCATTTTTAGTATAAAATGCAGTGTTATCAACAAGATTAACACCACAACCAATGACGTCTCCTGTGGTGAATGTAGGTCCATATGGTTGACCCGTACCCGACGAACAAAAGCTGTGGCCATCATCTCCATGATATCCATATGAGTGCTTGTCCCATCCTGGTAATCTATTAACGTTCACGCCATGCGCTGAGAGCCCTATACCCATGTATCCATCTCTTCCTTTGCTCACAATCTTCACTTCAAAATAATACAAGCCACAGGATGCAGGTATAGAATGTGTTGTACGAACACTAGCTGCGTCTTTGTGTGTTTTTCCGTAACCTGTAAAAAAGAAATCATTTTAAAAACACACGTCTATTCTTTTATTTTGTAATGTACTTTTTGTTCCTCAAACATGTTAAGTAATTTTTTTTTTTTTTTTATTAAACATTCCACAAAAATTTAATTTGTATTTAAATTAAAAACTATTGTTTCAATTATAATAATTATTAATATCTAACACAATATTATAAGAATATAATTTAAAAATGACCTTGTATAAATCCAAACTATTCCAAACGATTTTATACACTTACATACACACACACACACACACACACATCAGCAAGAGTAGCAGGCGACACAGCAGAGCAGACATACAAAAATCTTACATTGTTAAAGAAAGAAGAAATATTATCTTATAAATTATGCAACGACAGTGATGCTCACTTTTCATCTCACTTTTCCCTAATAACATGCACGCAACCATGCATATACGTTCTTCTAATACTTGAGTCTATATAGAAATACTTCCTCTTCTTACATGCAACGTGAAGATAATAATACACAGAATGATAATAATATTAAAAGGTGATAAAACATATATATGTGTACGTTTTAAGAATACCCTATCGCTATATGCATTATAGAGAAAGCTAAATAATTACTACAAAAAAGTCAATGCACTGAATATTAAATATTTATGCATACACATATTCATTTTACATATAAACAGTTAGATTTTCAAGCGAAAACTGATACGAGGAGAATATAATAATAATAATAAAATTTATTATTATTATTATTATTATTATTATTGTTATTATAAGCAATAGAAATTATAGATATACATCTTCTGTTTTGTAGAAGAGTCTATTGAGTTTGAACTCTGAGGCAATATGAGTAGCCACGTCCATGAAAATCGATAATTTTTGCTTCCTCTTTTTTTCTTTTTCATGAGAAACAATAATTGTAAAGGAAACTAAGCTTTATGTTTGACATAGGAAATTAGAAATTAGATCTTCAAACAAAAATACAAATTGGGTAAAGCTAGCTAGGCCTTACTATATAATCAAATTGCAAGTGGGTCACTATGTCACCACGTCGCATCGATGCAACATCTCTAGCTTGCTTACATACTTACATAGATACATACATACATACATACATATACATATACAATAATATTAAAATGTTGTTAGTAAAAAAAATCCCATTAAAATCATATGTCTTATGTATCTATGTGTATTTTGTATCTCTTATCTCATATATGTATATATATATATATATATAAACACAATAATTATATTCATATGATTTTTATGAATCATTTGAATTGCATATATAAACAAAAATACAACATCAATACTTAGAGAAAAAAAAATATCTTTTAATATGCTTCAAAAATATATTGTTAATATTCTATTAAAAATGTTATAAAATAATACAAAATGGATGAAAAGTGATGGTTGCTTATTACGAAATAAATCCTAAAGAGAGCTACATAACGAATTATTAACGACAGAAATAGCGGCTTTACTAAGCGAAGACTACGAACGAACGTTCTAAATCTAACAACGTAAATCGATTTATGTAATTCTTAGATATCTCATAGGTCCTCCATTAGCCTAAACATTTTTTTTTCTATCTTTCCTTTTATAGAGTAAGTTTAAAACAACGTTGGAAAATTAATCACGTATCTTAGGCGAATCCTATTTCCGTATTAAATAAAACATTACTTAGGCTTAAACGTTGTGAATAAATAATGAGAAATTAAATATTAGAAATGAAATTATTCATTCTAATATCTAAATGCATAATAGATGTCACTATAAGGTAAAGATTGTTATTATTATTATGTACATTGCAATAGATTCAATGATGTATTATACAATTACTTATGCTTTTGTAATTATATAATATAAAAGAAAAATAATTGACGATAAATTCTTATGCACAAATAATGTTCGTAAATATAATATTCTGTATATATATATATATTAAACGGCCATTAATGTTGCATCAATCAGCCTAGAATTATAATAAAATAATATTATTATTATTATTTAAACAAATTTCGAGAAGATAAAATAAATGAATAAAAATGTATTATTTTCCTGTTAATTAAAAAAAAAAATCCGTTAATGCATTGTTTAATGATCGTGAATTTATAATAAATATTCTGTCTTTATACTGGATACAACTTACAGACCTTCATGTGAAAATTCTCATGATACATGATTTCTCCTTACATCTGAATAGATATTACGCCTACACAGTATACGTGAATAAAGAATCAGTAAAGCTTTCGATTATATGAAGCGAATCATGTAATAAAAAATAAATTGTTCAATAAGTTGATACAACATTTTTGTAAATTTATTTCAACAATTAGAAATTCGTTAACACTAGATATTCCACCATTTTTACTATACCTATTACTACCACACTAGTCAAATTGACTCTGGTGTATAACACAAAAAATGTTTAACAATAATAATTTTAATAGATAAATGGATTTATAGATATTTTTAAATAACAAAACGTTTAATTATTTACAGAACTCAAATGTTACATGAAGTGTAAAGGAAAAGTGACAAATGAAATACCGATTATAATATTTCCTTAGAATATTTCAATGTCTTCCTCCAGGATGAGAATATCAATAATATTCAAATATACACATATATATATATATATTTCTATTGCATATAATTTTTAACCATTAACGTTTGAGAGATCTAATAAGTCCTTGTAAAAAAGCCAAAGAAAATTTTCGATCCGTATATTTCTCGCTAAAGTGCAACTATCCACTATCAGAATAAGATATAACTATACGCGGTAAAAGATTCAAATGGTCAAAGTCATCTAGATTCTAATATAAAACTGTAAATCCATACGCACAAACGATCAATGAAGTTAACTTACAAGTTTATTTTTCATGTTGTTTTATTTAAACACGAATATTTTTATGATCCTATATCAAATATAACATTAAAATTAAAAGAAAAATTTCAATGATAAATAATCCATCATGAGACGAAGAATGCAATGATTTAAACATTTCTGATTGGTCAATATCAATGTGGAAAGTAAGAATTGAACCTATCAGGAATCAGTCGAGAAATTCGCCTACGTTAACCATTGTTTTTCTTTCATAATCTATTTTCATATACGTATTGCAACTTTATATGATGATTTGCTAATATGATTAGCTAATATCTTTCTATAACATATATATATATATATATAAAAATAATGTAAAAATGATAATGTAAAATTGTTTAAGAACTTTGTATTCTAGTATGCAATTTTCATTTTGATATCTAAATGAACTAGTATCTAAGAAACATTTTGTAGAATATATACATATATGTACATGCCTAAGCCGAAAAGAGATAAGCGCGCGCGCACGCGCACTTACGTCGCAAGAAGACGTGCGTGCGCGTGTGTGTGCACACACGTTGCAAGAAAGACGTATCTCCTTTATGCAAACGAAACTGCGCACGGTTTACTCGTATCTACACGTGGGATAAGTTCCAAGGCAGGCACGATTTAAATCTCGCTCTTGCTGGATACAATAAAGCCATTAAACGCCACCAGTCGTCGTGGTAGTCGTCGTCGTCGTCGTTGTCGTCGTTGTCGTTGTCGTAGTCGTCGTCGTAGAGATCACGGTCGTCTTCATTTATCGAGAGATGATATCGAGAAATGATATGCTAACTGATACTCTTAGATTTGATTTAAATACCAAGCATGTTTATAAGTATGTTTCTTTCTTTTTCATTTGATGTTTTTTCAAACGAGATTTCATGTCATTTGTACGACAATATTTATCATGTTAAAACAAATATATATATATGTCATTCTTACAGCATATTATAAATGTATTGCATGTATGTTATATATGTATTTTCAAAATCGAATCATTTAATCGTTCCATATTTATTTGGTATTAAATGAATAATTGATTGAATTTTCAAATAAATAAAATATTTGAAAAATAATCCCGCCCGATAACTAAAAAAAAAAATAAAATCATATAGTTTTCGATTTGCTCACACAATCAATAAGACCCAAAGCGATTAAACAAACGGCCTTGCTATTTCTGCCGCACTACTACGAGCGATGAGACTGTTGTTCCAAAAATATTGTGGAATAATATTTGACATGACTCCACATTGCCTTCGTTCATTTCCTATTCGTAAATTGAACGACATTTAATAATAACTACACTAACGAATTATATACACGGTGCTGTCAAAAAGAAAAAAAGAAAAAAAAACCCTGTAAGTATAAATCGTATATAAGAGATACTATTTTTAACATTTTTTACGCACTTATATTTAATACAAATGAAAAAGAAATATATATATATATATATATATAAAAGACATGTTCTGTATTTTATCATTTAAAAAATATTAACAAATAAAATAAGAAATATTAAAAAGAAATGTAAAATAACTATCATCGCGTGTTCTTATCGTTCCTTTTCGATTACAAAGGAGTCTCCATCATCGTCGTTGTCGTCATTGTCGTCATCGTCGCATTGCGTTTGTAAAATCGTATGTTTCACGCTTGGAGAATTCATCGATAATAGGGATAGAATAGAAATGATTTGTCTATGTTAATATATTGACTTTTTTTTTTACGTGCTTTGTTAAATAATAATAACAACGAATTTTTAAATATTTATTTTTAACTATAAACAAATAATATTAAAAAATTTTCTCTAAGTTTGCCATTAAAATACTATTAATTATTGTATTCCACTCCATCGATAAGTTATCAAACGGTAAATATCATATATATACATATACATATACTCTGTGGACATGCTGAACAAATTTATGCAATAAGAGAAGTTGACAAAATATTTCAAATACGATGTAAGATAATAGATAAAATCGAAGATTATTCGAAAAGCATAATAATTCCTTCGTCATGGTTGCGGTCATGATCGATTAACTCGAGAAAGGAAACAGGATATTATTAGTAATGATAATTATCAGAGTAGAGAAAGATAAAGATAAAAAGAGAGAAAGAAAGAAAGAGAGAGAGAGAGAGAGAGAGAGAGAGAAAGAGAAAGAAAGAAAGAGGAATTAAGAAACACGCATTCGATAAAAACGAAAATGAAAGCTCTTTTCTATAAAGGAACCGTCGTTGGATTATTTCTTTCTCGGTTCCTTGTGTTCAACTGCGTACACGTTCATGCATTACACGCACACGCATTGCAATATACATGGCATGCAACGTTCGGACGCATTCACAGCTGTCCATTGAGAGAGATCGGAACGTGTATTTTGTTATCTTTTATTTCTTTTTTTTTCTTTCCTTCTTTCTCTATAAAGAATGTTCTTTTTTATATGCACACGCTTAATTTGTTTCTATGCCGTATATTTGTGTACGCGATTTGCGTGCATTAGCAGCAATAACAGTAATAGCAATGACAGCAGCAGCAGCAGCAGTAACAACAGCAGTAACAGTAACAATAAGAATAATATAGTGAAGCAAAAGATTAAGCAAGTCAGTCCATCAATAGATGTAGAACTATCGCGACACAAGGATAAAGAAAGAAGACTACGAGGAGGATCTTTGTCATCGTCGTTATCAAAAATAAGTTAAACAGTCAACACGAGGAACATATTAAGGTTTGCATCGACGCAGAGACAGAAAGAGAGACCACGAGCGATCAGCTGATTCCTTTGTTTAGGTCGCTGACACACGCGAAAAAAGAGCTCTGCCATTTTCAATCAATATTTCGCTTCTGTCCGGGACCAGCCCGACGAGCTCGGACTAGTCAATCGTTTTAATTAATCAAACATTGATACTCGATAATTACTTAGATATTTTCATTTAACGAATATAGTTGATTTTGGTAAGAATTTAAATGCATCACTCCCTGGACGGAGGATCGAGAGAGAGCTTTCACGTACCTTTGTAGTGAACGCGAAGATTATTTTGTGACAGTCCTATGTAGTTGTACTTGTCTTTTGGACTCCAAGATCTCGGTAATGGTGTTTCCTCTTCGTTCACCATCGGATAAAGCATTTTTAGTCGATCCACAACTTGACTCTGTCCACAATTTGTCCTCGAAGGCTCCATAACAATCCGTTCCTCGCTGGTGGCCGCCATCATTGCACTCTGCAATCCCACTCTGCTATCAGATAGAAATGTGATTGCGCACACGAGTCGCGCAACTCGCCTTCTACCAATGAGCACGTTGCATATAATATCTAGATTGGAATACAATTATTCGTAAATTTTGTTTTGAGAACGATTATCGACTTTCTCATATATCGATTATCTCGAACTATTTTCTACTTGTTTAATTCTTTCTTTTATTATTCTTTTTCCAATCTTTTTGAAAATTTTACTTCTTTTTCTCGACCAATCAGAAATTATGATTTTTGTTAAAAGCGCCATATTGAAAATATATATTTAGAATAGTCTTTAAGTATATACATATTTAATTTCATCTAGTCCTTTATTCATTGTATAAGAATGTTATGAACATTTTGGTATACCGCAGAAAATACATTATTTATAAATTAATGAAATATATTTATATATAAAAGATAATCTCTTAACAAGACACGAATTGAACATCTAGTGGACAGTGCCAACTAGCGATTCTCCACATTATCAAGAACTGATGTAAAAGACTGCTAGATTTCACAATTAACATTATTAATAAATTATTATTATATTTTTTGTTTGTTTGAAAAACTACAATGTTTAAACGTAAATTAAAAGCTATTGGATATTTGGAATGGGATAAAGTTAATGGAAATAGTAAGTTATTACATTTATATACACTTATTAGTCTTTCAGAATTGCATACGTTTCAATATTTTCTTTCAAAAAAGTTATTTTCATTGTTTTGAATTAGACTATATATAGAGAAGATAATTAAATCAAATATTTAAAACAAATATTTAAAACAAATCTATTTCTTAGATACTGAACATTTTCGTAAAGTTGTCGTATGGTTGGAAGACCAAAAAATTCGACATTATACTATTGAAAAACGCAATGATTTACGAGATATTAAGTCTGATAAATGGCCAGAGGCTTTCCAAAAATATTGTAAGGATCTCAATTGCCCATTAACTACTAATCCACTTGACCAGTTGGAATGGCTCATTACACATGCAGTCAACTTAGTATATACTGATAATTGTAAGTCAAAAATATAGCTATGCTAAATATACTTAAATCTAATGTAAATTTAATATATCTAACAAAAATGTTATATTTGTCATAGATAAAAAACTTAAACAAGTTACTGAAAGTAAAAAAACTAAACAAGAATCTATAAAACCAAGTTTGAAATTAACAAATCCATTAGATAATTTAGATTGTAAGTATTATCTCAATGTTCCATTTTGAATATCATATTTGATAAAAATGTATTAATGATTTACTTTTTACTTTAGTTTACAGCAATGAATTTAAAAATGGCGTTAATACTATAGCCAAACTCTTGAAAATTCCAATACATTCTGATCATTTTATTACGCTTGAGGGTTGTAGCAAACTCGTATGTAATCGACTAAATCCAGCAGCAATTGCAAATCCTGATACTGTTATTGTCAAAGGCAAGCCATTTCCAATTACAGATACTAAAGCTGGTGTCAGTTTAGGCGATGTTGTTTTAGATAATAATGCTTCATATTTAACATTGTTATTCACTCATGATTTAAGGAATTTACAAACTAAGATTAATGAATTGATTGTTTTTATGCAAAATCATACAGCCGATCCTAAAACTAATACCAAATTAGGAAAAGTTGGAAAATAATGTGTATTATATAAAATTTGTCTTATATAATGTACAACAATATTGATCTATTTATATCTAATCGATTATTATTATCTTAATATACATGCTTTATTAATGTCTTTTGTAACACGTCATCAAATTTATTAGTTACAGATATTAATGAGTTAAACGAGTAATTTAAATTACAGACTTTTCCTAATATAATGATATATTTTACAAATGAATCATATAGTCTGAATTTTTGAGTAACTTGTTTGATATGACGTGAATATAAAATTGAATAGTAATTATCTTATCAAACTTTATAAATAATTATTAGAAAAAATAGAAGGAACCCTTTATTACTTTGATATTGTATTTAAATTAAAAATACTACTTGTCTTTATATGCAATTAGTATTACATAGAACATAATACTCATTAAAAAGTTAATAATTTAGATTTTTAAATATTGTTGATCAATATAAAATGAATCTTTTAATTTAAGCAATTAAAAACATCACAATGTATAGATATTATATAAAATATATATTTTAGTGTAATACATAAATAAATGAAAAATATTGAATTGTATCAAAACAACAATTCCTGCTAAAGCCATAATTAAACAATAATTTAACTCATGAATTTATATACTATAACTCTATTTAAACTATACATTATTTATGTTCATTTTTGTACTGTTGTGTTAATTTAATATATACACAACATGTTATTCAAATTTGTAATAAATTTGTATAATATAAGTGAGATATAAGATATTTTTCTTCATTCAACTTTGATATTAACATTAATTTTAAGTGAACAAATAATTGTGCTTTATTGCTAATTGAATATTTAATAAAATTAATATTCTACAATGATGAAATAAGTTTTGTTGTATAAGTACTTTACTATCCTCAAATGTAATTATATAAAATAAATTATATTTCACAATAAAATAATAGGAATAAAATAAATAAATATATATATTAAACAAATAATTTGTAAAATCTTTCATTTGAAAAATTTTATCATAAATTTTAAAAGAAATTTATAATAATTATTTTAATAATATCATGCACATTACAAATAAAATACAATTTCATGTTGATTTCTTTATACATTAATATAATAATGTCAATAAGTTTAATAAATATAAAATATTTAAAGTCAAATAATTATCATTTGCATTTTAAAAAATAAGAACATTTAGGTAGTGAACATTATTTTCATATTCATACTGATTCCTTAATTATTAGGAACTTTATATTTCAAGAAAAAAGTTTAAAGAGATATATATATATATATTTTTAAATTATGAAGGATATTGTGCATACCTCTATGCTATAACAGAATACTAGAGGCATTTATCATTTATTTATAATTATTGTTATTGACTGATTAAGAGTATGAAAATGTCGTTGATATGATCACAGTACATAATATTGAAGATTGTAAAATTATGGATATTTTTAACAAATTCTATATGTTTTTTTGTTATCTTTAATTATTACATATGTAAATTAAATTTTATTATTAATAACATTTTAAATATCATAATAAATAATGAAACATTCGTACTAGATATAAAATATTTTTAATCTAATTGTAAGATATTTGAATATGCATATTACTTAAAGATATATCCAAAAGATTTAGCATCCGATACAGCTGTAATTCATTGCTTAATTAATTGATAAATATTATTATTTTCGCATAAAAATTGTGTTTTTATATTCTAACGTGCTTAAATTGTAGAAAATGGGTACGCCTACTTAATTACTGAAATATTGTATGTAAGACACAGTAGAAATGTACTCTGAAAAAAAAATAACTTCATTTTTCATTTTATATACGTATATATATATATATATATATATGTAAATATATACATTTATTTATAGATTATAATTATTTTGTATATTTATATATGTACATTTATGCCCATTTTCTTATACATGCACTTGATCTATTAAGGCACTTGATACTGTTACTAATCTTTTTAAATGTAAAAATTTGAAATGTTTTTGTCTGTTTAAAGCTTACATAAAAGTTATAACTCTATATTATATACATATTAATTATAAAATCTGCAGTAATTTTAAAATACATTAAATATGTGCAAAAATATAAATTAAAATGGACATTTCAGATAATATCTTAGAAATGAATCCATCATTTATAAAAAGTGCTTTATAGTGAAATAAATAATTGTTTAAATAAATATTACATTACATATAATTATGGCAGAAATGGATTATTATTATTATTATTATTATAACAGTTTATCTAATCTTATCGTGCTAGTTAAAAATGTGAACAAATTTATCGATAATTGTAATATGCATATTTTAAATGTGTGATTGATAAATATTGAGTATTTATATGGAAAAGGTATAAAATCTTATTTATGAATAATAATTATTAATAGAATTTGATAAAAGGCTAAAAAGATATATTCACCTTTTTAATGAAGGTTTTAAACCGCAGTATTTTGTTAAATTTTAAATTGATTATTAACAATGATGCATTAGAATTAAGAAAGTCTGCATCTGTTTCTATGTGCAGAAGGCACTGGCTGTAACCCTTGCCGAGTATTTTTTCCTTCGTCTTGTAATGAAGCCTGCAATGCTCTAGCCAAAGCTTCATCTTCACTCATTGTACCTTGAAGGTTACGGAATACAACAGAATTATTGTGATTATCGTTCTGCGAAGCCATAGTACGTTTATTCAGATTACTCAATCTTTTAAGTCTAACTGCTTCCTCTTTGCCAATACATGCATGATCGCTAGGATGTCTATGCTTCAAACAAAAATTACTTCCACAGTCGTTGCATTTGACCTGCACTATTTCTTTAACTTTGCATCCTTTAGATGAACACTTATTGGAAAATATTTTTCTACGATCATTTCTAACATCAGATTGGCAGTCGCTGTCTATATGCATGCTCACAGCCAAGTCTGGAGGATCCCCTCGTTTTTGTGGAACCGGATTGTTGCACAAGGGGCACACTGGCACCTGTATATCTTTTTTATAAGCGCTAGGACAGGAATGATTTATATACGATATATGATCCGTGCAAAATATAGCTTCACAAGCATCACATTTTAAAGGTAAAAAGTCTAAACGATTGCAAGTTTGCTCTGAACAATGTTCTCCTAAATTGGGAAATTCCATATTTTGATATGTAGAAAATCTGTCTATAAAAACAAATCTCAGATCATTTTTATGAAAATTTATTTACATTTAAATAACCATGAAAAAATACGTACCTTTTTTATAAGCTCTAATCACAATTATTGAATAAGCTTTGTCACAGAAAAAACCAAATACATATAACTTGAATTTGTCACTCGTTAATATAACGAATACTTTTAACAAATTAAAAATATAAATAATTACAAATTGGAATGAAATATTTCAAGAACTATGCACAAAAGTAGCTCTTTGTATAATACAGCTTACGGATTTCTTGCTGAGAATATATACCACATCTGATTTATGTACAACTTGCAATATTGAACATGTGCAATACTATTATCGTAATCATGACTTCATCAAACTTTAATATAATCATACAAGTATATATGCAAACTTGCTACGTCATTAATCTAACAGTCGCTGCCAACCGCTGCGCTATCTGCCGGAGTCAGTAGGAAGTTACGCTTTACTCCCTTCATATTTCTATTAAGGTTATATTGTGTTGTGAATTTGGCTCCACCTAACGACAGACTAGAAAAGTTTCGTAAAGCAATATTCGTAAAGTTCATACAGTTTGAAATTATTTTAACTAAGTATTTAAAATTAAATAAATGTTTAGGATCATTAATTTGTATTAAATAATTCTTAATATTTATAATTATATATGTAAACGAAAAATTTTAATAATTAGAGTCTTTATTTACAATTAATACGAAATATTTATTATGAAATATATGTTTAATGACATTGTTTGAAGTTAATAAATACATATAACGATGTCTAATTTACGTATAGTTGTTAAAAAATCAATTAATATATTAAATTTCTGTGGAAATCAAAGGTATAATACAATATATATTTATATATTATTTATTTTCATTTGCGTGGTTTAGTTCGTTAAGTATATGTATAATAGTTAAGGTTATGTTCAATATATTTCAATGTATTTTAAGAAGAAACATTTTGATTTAAAATAACTCAACGTTTTATATTTTATTAGATGTTACAGCTTATTTCCAACTCATTATATTAAACCAATATATAATAAGGAAGAACAACAAAATTTATATGCATCAAAAGAAATTAAAGAAATAATTCATAAATCTTTTAGACCAGCGGTTACTACAGATTCAAGCTCAGAATTTTATGATAATACTGTAAAGTAAGTATTTTATGGGTATATACAATAGTATATATATATATATATATATATATATATATATATATATATATATATTTTTTATGTGATATAAGAACTAATATTTAAAATTTATATGATTTTAAATGTTATATATTTAATCTCATCCATTCTAGTCGCTTTATAAATTATATTATGAGAAAAGGAAAAAAAGAGTTAGCTAGAAAATTACTGCAAAATACTTTTGAAACTATTAAAGTAATGCAAATAAAGGATTATCATAGGACTAAGTCTGATGATGAAAAAGAGGCTATAGAATTAGATCCTAAAGTAATTTTCATTACGGCTATTGAAAACGTTACACCAATTTTAGAATTAAAAAGACATAGAAGAGGTGGTATAAATTATAAAATTCCTGTAGCAATAAGTCCACACAGAGCTAAATTTTTAGCAATGAACTGGTTAATACAAGCAGCAAAAACCAAAGAGAAAGAAGTACATTTTCCTGAACAATTAGCGAGAGAACTTATAGATGCTTTTAATAAACGGGTTAGTGTATATTTTTTGTATGTATACGATTCTTCTATATTATATTAGAGTTATTTATTGAGAATAATCTTTAATAGAATATGTGATATTTTTGTTGAAATGATTTAATTAATGAAATTACTTTTTATTTCTTTTTAATTTATATTTTTTCATTATTATAGGGTCGTGTTATTATGAAAAAACATGATTTGCATAAAGAATGTGATGCTAATCGTGCTTATGCTCATTTTAGGTGGATGAAAAAATAAAATTAAATAAAACATTGCTCTTGTAAAAGAAATATAATTAAATATTATAACATGTATATTACATTATTAAATAGGAAATCTAAATACAGATATATTATTCATAATCACCTAATATACTTGCAAGTTGTTCTTTGTTACTAATTACACTGTGATTCACATATAATTTTAATGGATACCTAAGTGAAGTGATGTGTACATTTCTAAACATTTTCATTGTTGAAAAAGCAGTACTATTAAGGGGTTTAATTTCGCTAATCCTAGTATCAATGTCTGTTCTTTTACCCCACTGATTGACATATGCAATCTTTATCAAATCATTATCTTTATAGTATATGATACCAATTTGATTAGTAAATAATGCTCCAACTATAAACACTGATAATGCAATTGAACTTGCTGTAAGAAAAAATGATTTTCTATTAATAGAGATATGAACAAATGTATTAGATGTAACAAATAATTCGATGACTTTTTAAAAAGATTTAGTATTCATTTATAAAGTAAACATGCATCTGTTATTCTTCGAAATGGTTTCCATTATTTTCGATAATTTGATTCATCTTTCAGACAACTGTTGAATCTTTGATTAAAAAAGAATGCGATTATGATGCAATGAATCTAATATCAAGGCATCGAATTAACTGTGATACACCAATTAATTTTTTGAATTACATTTTGTTATTCTTAAAAGTGCTTACCAAAAAGTGGTACAAAGAAAGCTACTTCCTTTGATAGGATGTTTACTTGATACAACAGAAATATTATCGGCACTGTGGCAACAGTGTTTATCATCAAAGTTCGTTTAAATATATGAAATAAACTTACATATTTTATGTAAGGATATTTATAAATTATTTCATATCCAGGATATCTTTCTGTCTGTAACTTTTCATCTTTAATTGTAGAATTTAATTCTGTAGTTTGTTTTTCTTTTACTGTAGGTATTTCACATAAAAATCTTATGTTTATTTTAAAATGATTTATTTTATACGGCAATATTCGAATACATTGATTCATAACACGATACAACATTTCGCAAAATTGTAATAATCAATAAATTATAGCCAACAATTTACTTTGCTTAAGAAATTTTATTGAACATTTAATTTAGATATATTAACTAGGATGTTTACGAATAGTAATTTTAAATAAGGAAGATTAGATAGAATGAAAGCGCAATATAAATATTCGTATAGGGTATAGAGGGTAGAGGTTAGGAGTAAAATCTCTGTATATGAAAAGTGTCCGTCGAAATGCATTCAATTAGGGTGGCGCCACAGTACATAGAGGGTACATTTTTAAAAAAACGCCAAATATTATTAGAGTGGGATTAAGTAATAAACAAGAAACACAAATTTTAACCATAACTGTTTTATTTCACATACTTTTTCATAAAATTAAATGATAACAAATCAATAAACGTACTATTCACAGTTAACGAAATAAAATCACTCTGGCTACACGTTTTCTCATAATAATTCTTTAAGGTTATATTTACTATATTATTACATAACTCGACATACTTCAATTCGTTAACAATTGCTACTTTCATACCATACCTTCTAAGTTCACAGCGCCATTCTGAAAGATCTTTGAACTATTATTTATAGAAAATGCTGGACACTTTTTCACATTTTCTCCCATAAGAGATGTTACTCCTTACCTCTAGCCACCATATACAAAAGTAAATATAAGTTCACAAATCAACTTGTCATGAAACCAAAATCATCTTAGTTAGCACCGAGATCACCAGTGGGCGATAGTAGGTATTTAACTGTAGCGGTACGACAGAGGGTCGCGCCCTCTAAAGTTACTAGAAGGCTAGGGAACCACGCTAACAAGTAGTATTCACTAAACTAGGACAGTCTGTACGTAGCCGTTGAGAAGTGTACAAGGAAGAAAAGCAAGTCGCATCCTTTAAATAAAAATCATAAAATAAAATTCAGTCTAATATTACCTTTACTCTAGAGAAACCCTCTACATAACTTGAGAGAACCAAGCCGGTGGTCACTGCATGTGCTGCTCTGAGTTTTTCAGCGATCTATATGCAGGATTTCGATATTTTCAGCCCTCCTCTACATATAAGGCATAGTATATTTCAAATAACGTACATACTAGTTAATAAATTCAGATAAAAAGTTGATTAAAATATTTTTAATTTTATAACATAATTTTTTTGTCACATATAATAAGTTATTTATTATCAATAGTTGTATGTCTATCAAATACATGGGCAGTGATAACTCTTTATTACTTTAATTAAAACATTTATATTATTTTTATTCAATTGTACATGTAAAGATTTTCTGTTAAATATATAAACATATTATATACATGAAAAAATACTTATTCTATAAAGAAATAATTAACGTTTTCTATCCAATGATAATTAAGAAAAAATCGTTTTATTGCGGTATTTAACAGATTGTCAGAAATAAAATATGTAAGTGAAAAGAGAATATAATATAGAATATAAAATCCAAAGAATCAAAGCATAAATAAGCCCATTCAACGTACGATGAGCTATTATCAACCTGGAAATGATAAACAATAAAAAGAATAATTAATTTTAAATAGAATAAAAATAATATTTGTTATAAAAAAAAGAAAATAAAACATTTACCTATTATAATAAGGTCTTGATTCTTCCACCGTATCCATCGGGTCTTTAAACAAAAATACTCGAATACCCCTTACATAAGTAACACCATACCATTCCCAATCAATATCAGCAGCATTAAAGAAGAAGTTACTTTTATCGACCACAGATAATTTGTCCCATAACTTCAATACATTATCGTTTGTAAATTTCCATTCGTTCATTGTAAAGAAAGTCAATACATGTTTAAACTTTTCTATTTTTCTGTAGATATTAAGCAATCTGAAAAAATATACCATTAATTTAATTAAGTTTCTTCTTATCGACGAATAATAAATCGCTTGTTAATCGAAATATCATTATAAATTACATCGGCTTTCTTCCGCTGAGATATAATAAGGAGTCCACTATAGCTCCTGGTATCCAGTGTAAAAAAATTGTACAAAAAATATAAAAATAATAGTTCTTGATAAGCCATAAGTTGCTGTAGCACCAAAACACTTTTTTCGACGGGATTGTAAGTCCTATTATTCCAAAAGAATCCTTAAGAAAACCCAGAGTAGCTGGACTTTGAACGGAGGAAACGGCATTATAAATTCGATTTTCTTCGTCAACAGGTAAGTATTTGTTATCATTGCTAAAAAAATTAACACTTCGTGATATTGAACTACGATAAAAGTTGTTTCTTTTATTTACTGTAAATTTTATTTTTAAAGTTGAACAAAAAGTTGATTTAAGTGGTAATTAAAAAAAAAAGAACCAAATTACCGTTTTTGTGCAACGTCCCATGCTGCACAAATAATGTTGTTGACAACAAAATCGGCAGGAATTAAGTCGCAGATTAAGCTGCCATCACAATACAGTGTTCGTAAAACACCTGCCGAGCTACCATAAAAAACACCTGTAAATCCATAGAAATTGTTTATCCAACCAGCAATTGGTTCCTTTTGCGTTGAAACAACAATGGATGGTCGAACTATGCAAGTGGGAATTCCATTTGAATATTGCCGTATCGTATCTTCACAGATTGCCTTCGAAAATGCGTAAGTGTTGGGCCACTTACCCAGTAGGCTGTAAAACAAATGAATATACTTATCGACTTTTCTCTAAAAGAATGCAATAGGATTCATGTTTTATTACTTTGGAGTAATTAAATCTAATTGATCTTCGGTCAAAATTTCAGTTAATCTAATTATGTCATCTGTCTTCATAGGTGGCTTATAGAATTTTTCTTCGATTTTATTGTATACACAGTGCGAAAAAGCCGTAGAAATATAAACAAAGGCCTAAAGAACAAAATTATTATAAAATTAGGACATTTTATGTTGTTTTTAATTAAACTAATGTCTATGTATATAAATTAATTGATCTAGTGAGTAATTATACTTAAACATACGCATTTCTATACGGATGGTGTAACTAGAAAAAAAAGTACCTTTAAGCTTTTCATCTCCTGTGCAAGCAAGAGAAGATCCCTTGTTCCTCTAATATTTGTATTAACTATAGAACGAATATTGTCTGTAAAACGTACGGATGCAGCACTGTGAATAATTAAATCGGTATCTTTAATGAGTTCGCGGTCTCTCTCTGACAATCCTAAATTCAATCGACTCGTGTCTCCTTCAATCAAAATAATTTTCTTCTCGATATCTTTTTGCTCTCTCTTTAATCTATCAAAAATCTAAACATTTAAATATAAACTGTAATATTGGTTACATCTTTTATTCCCATAATAATATGTACAAAATGTGTAACTTTACTCACAATATCATTGAAATACTCTTTGAATCGAGTTTGCGGATCCTTCTGTTTCTTTGCCCTTATCAGCAAATAAATCGTTGTTATTTCTGGACAACATCTGCAAACCGCAGCAATGGCAATTATAGTACAATTTTTTATCGGAAAAATAATTTTTATAAAATAAAACATTATTGTCTAAGCTTACATATTGGAGTAAAGGTAGAAGTAGAAAAAGACAAATATAAAGAATAATTATCGTTATTTTTAAAGACAGGTATTATTAGATATATAATGTCTTCTGAATTTAATATTTTTATTAGCAAGTATTTTTGTCAAAAAAAATTATTTATCTATTTGTATGACCAAATCTCTATGCTATATTTTCTATCTAGTAAACTTACATTCCTTTGGTAAAAAAGTTAAAATAATTTATTGATTTTAAACTCGACGATTATTTTTGTTATTTCTTTTAAACCATATGAATCTTATGGTGAATAAAACTGCTAACAAGAACTATCCGATTGTACGTACTATCCAAATTTATTTAAAATTGATGATTGAAAGCTTATAACGAATGTACAAATCTGATTGATAACAAAAACATATATAAAATACTTTTACCTCAAGAGTTTTTCGATTATAAGCCTTCCTAGAAATCCTAAGCCTCCTGTTATTAAAATTTTTTTTCCAGAATAAAATGCAGCAATTTCACCTCGTTGATTATAATAATTTGGCTCTTCTATCATTGAAAACATTTCCTCTTGATACGTTTGGCCGTTTAATGATTCCATTTTTTCTATTCTTTTATAATAAAAATGAATATAACATACAAATAATGTGAAAAATCTTACTTTTTAATAATTATCTACGACAGACATATCTTAAAAATAAGTGAATATTTATAAGTTATTGAAATATATACTTTCGATACTAATTATAGTTATAAGATGTTTTTTTTCGTATTATTAATTTTCGTATTCAATTCTAATTTATTAAAAAATAATATATTATTGTAAAAAATATAAATGAAGTAATTATTATATTTACTCTCTTAAAAAATTTCTATTATGTAGAATTGAAAACTTTTAAAAATGATGCGTAATATAGCAATTAATATTTGCAGTAATTGAAGCCAGTTTAATAATCTTTGGCTTATATAATATCTCATTCAATGAAATCTCCTAATAATTTGTCAGTAAGCCATATTAATTTTATACACAAAATAAATTAAACTTATAAATTTAATTCCTTGATCTTAAATAAGTAAATCACAAATTATACTTAATTATATAATTTAGCCATTTGTGATTTTCACATTTGGAAAATGTATGGAATGTTAAAAAAATACAAAACTTACCTCTTTATCTCAACAACTTTTACCACAAAGATTATAATAAAATATGATAAGATATTATAATAAAAAAAAAATCTTTTAACTAAGTATGTTTATGAGTTATTAACAAAGATTATAACAAACTAAATATCAAAAATGTTCTCTCGATAACTAAGTACTATGAATTAAGTAACCTAATTCTTCTGTGCTTTTCGAACGACTGCTGAATTTTAGTTACAATGTTGCTTGCTTTACGCATATATATAGCTCTAATTCCTTCGATGTATAGAATTCATACTAAGAATAAAAATAAATTAGAACAGAAAATCATCGAAATACATCGTCATGGTGACTTTTTTTTTGAATATCATTAATTATATAATTTATTGTTGTTTCTAAATACGTATGGAAATTATTCATCGATTTACTAAAGTATATGTGTATAAAGCCGCTTGTCACGGCCTATTTATTAATTCAATGAGAATTTTTCTGTCTGAGGGAAGTGGTATTGTTACCGCATAAATTTGTATACATTAATTTCGTTTGCGGGCATTATAAGTTATGCTGACTCGAATCCGTTTTAAATTAACATATACACGTTTTTTTTTACGGTAAATCTTACGACAGTAAATTAATACGGTGTGAGTGATTTTTTAATTTACTAATGGCAATTTTTTTTAGTCAACAATGAATTTATTAATTAAGTTTTTGCAACTATGTTACAATTGTTTGATGTGGATTTGTGAATTTTCATTTGTTTCATTTGTGAATTTTTTTTTTCTTCATATTTTCATATAATGCAAATAGGTTAAAAATGCTATATCAGTGTTCTAACTTAATTTCGTATTCGTCGAATATACTTGTGCAATCAGTAATACTATGAACTAAATCTTTATTAGCATATTCGAGCTACTTAGCATTACTGCTTCTATTTCCTTTTTCCTGGATAAGTTCAATAAATTAATTAAAATGCTATTACGTATGACCTATTGTAATAACACTTATATTTTTAAAATATAGGTTTTTTAACCTCTATAGGTTATTTGCATAATCAATGACGTTCGCTTATGTTTTTGTAGAAACCATGTTGATGACGATTACTAAGATTAATTAATATTTATCATATGTCCAAATTCCAAGCAATGACATATTTTGAAAATCTAGTAAATATCTAAAACCGTTGTAAAACATTATACGTTACAATATCAATTTATTCTTTTATAAATATTATTATTCTAATATTTTTAATGTAATAACCAAAATATCTAACATTTAATTTTAATTGACATTTATTTTTGAATGTTATATCAACACCAGGTTTCATGAAATACTTTTCTCTAAATAAATTATAATTTAAGTCAGTAGTATTACTTTAAGTATTCTACTTTAAACAAATATAAAATTAGTATAGGTCAAGTCATAAGTAACATCCGTAGAATCTATTTTTCCTATTTACTTACTATAAGTCACCGAAATAAACGAATTTTTGATATTACTGTATAGATGAGAATTCAGTTTAGTCTTCTATCAACGTTTTTATGTAAGTCAATGTTACATTTAACCGTTTTTCTTAACCACTGAAATGGATAGTAAAAAGTGCATATTCGACATGCAATGCTTAAGGAATTGAAACAAGGCAATGGCACTAAAGTGGCAGCTGAAGAAATATGCAGTGTATACGGTGAAGGTAAGGTACTGATAGGACATATGAATATATGAATGTATGAATATATGAATATATGATAACTGATAGGACAGTCAGAAATTGGTTTGTAAAATTCCGTTTTGGAGATACGATCTTAAAACGTAGTTAAAACCACACGCGCTGCAAACCGAACTGTACGGTTTCCAGCATGGAGGTTTCGCAAGTGACTTGTGGACTGATATTCCGTTTATAATTTTAACATCATAAATTAAGGCAACTACGTAAATTAATTAAAGAAGAAAAAGAAACGTGATGTGTGTTAAAATCAATATGGCAGATCTTCCCGATCGGTCGCATTGAAACTGAGAGATAAACCGAGTGCAGGATGTCTTTCCGTCTTTAATGAACCTTTTAAAGGTAATATTGGAGCAAAATCCAATAGATACGTTCAACAATTGCAAAGAGTGCAAAAAAAAAAACTCCATTAAAGGTGTCTTGTACTTATCAGTCGCAGAGATGCCTCGTTATCGATTCAGAACGATTTTTAAATGTGTGTGTGTGTTTTTTTTCCTAAAAACTTTTAACTAAAGAACCACACGAGGCAAGTGAGCCGCAGATTGTCGACCCCTGTTCTAGCAACATTTTATGAATTTGATATTACTTTAAACAGTTTGTATAGGATAGTATCCTCGAAAAATGCAGAACTGAAAACAATCATGAATAATAAATATTAATAATAAACGATAAATAATTAATATATGCATTTAAATATAAATAAATTAAATAATACATGGTATTCAAAAAGAACAAAGTCACCATTACAATGTCCTTTTCGGTTCAAATTTATGAATATTCGAAGTATGAATTCAATACATCGCAGGGTTTGAGCTATATATATGCGTAAATCAAGCAACATTGTAAATAAAATTCGGCAATCGTTCGAAAAGCACAGAAGAATTAGGTTACTTAATTCATAGTACTTAGTTATCGAGAGAACATTTTTGATATTTAGTTTGTTATAATCTTTGTTAATAACTCATAAACATACTTAGTTAAAAGATTTTTTTTTTATTATAATATCTTATCATATTTTATTATAATCTTTGTGGTAAAAGTTGTTGAGATAAAGAGGTAAGTTTTATATTTTTTTAACATTCCATACCTTTTCCAAATGTGAAAATCACAAATGGCTAAATTATATAATAAAGTATAATTTGTGATTTACTTATTTAAGATCAAGGAATTAAATTTATAAGTTTAATTTATTTTGTGTATAAAATTAATATGGCTTACTGACAAATTATTAGGAGATTTCATTGAATGAGATATTATGTAAGACAAAGATTATTAAAGTAGCTTCAATTATTGCAAATATTAATTGCTATATTACGCATCATTTTTAAAAGTTTTCAATTCTACATAATAGAAATTTTTTAAGAGAGTAAATATAATAATTACTTCATTTATATTTTTTACAATAATATATTATTTTTTAATAAATTAGAATTGAATACGAAAATTAATAATACGAAAAAAAACATATTATAACTATAATTAGTATCGAAAGTATATATTTCAATAACTTATAAATATTCACTTATTTTTAAGATATGTCTGTCGTAGATAATTATTAAAAAGTAAGATTTTTCACATTATTTGTATGTTATATTCATTTTTATTATAAAAGAATAGAAAAAATGAAATCATTAAGCGGCCAAACGTATCAAGAGGAAATGTTTTCAATGATAGAAGAGCCAAATTATTATAATCAACGAGGTGAAATTGCTGCATTTTATTCTGGAAAAAAAATTTTAATAACAGGAGGCTTAGGATTTCTAGGAAGGCTTATAATCGAAAAACTCTTGAGGTAAAAGTGATTCATATATGTTTTTGTTATCGATCAGATTTGTACATTCGTTATAAGCTTTCAATCATCAATTTTAAATAAATTTGGATAGTACGTACAATCGGATAGTTCTTGTTAGTAGTTTTATTCACCATAAGATTCATATGGTTTAAAAGAAATAACAAAAATAATCGTCGAGTTTAAAATCAATAAATTATTTTAACTTTTTTACCAAAGGAATGTAAGTTTCCTAGATAGGAAATAAAGCATAGAGATTTGGTCATACAAATAGATAAATAATTTTTTTTGACAAAAATACTTGCTAGTAAGAATATTAAATTCAGAAGACATTATATATCTAATAATACCTGTCTTTAAAAATAACGATAATTATTCTTTATATTTGTCTTTTTCTACTTCTACCTTTACTCCAATATGTAAGCTTAGACAATAATGTTTTATTTTATAAAAATTATTTTTCCGATAAAAAATTGTACTATAATTGCCATTGCTGCGGTTTGCAGATGTTGTCCAGAAATAACAACGATTTATTTGCTGATAAGGGCAAAGAAACAGAAGGATCCGCAAACTCGATTCAAAGAGTATTTCAATGATAATGTGAGTAAAGTTACACATTTTGTACATATTATTATGGGAATAAAAGATGTAACCAATATTACAGTTTATATTTAAATGTTTAGATTTTTGATAGATTAAAGAGAGAGCAAAAAGATATCGAGAAGAAAATTATTTTGATTGAAGGAGACACGAGTCTATTGAATTTAGGATTGTCAGAGAGAGACCGCGAACTCATTAAAGATACCGATTTAATTATTCACAGTGCTGCATCCGTACGTTTTACAGACAATATTCGTTCTATAGTTAATACAAATATTAGAGGAACAAGGGATCTTCTCTTGCTTGCACAGGAGATGACAAGCTTAAAGGTACTTTTTTTTCTAGTTACACCATCCGTATAGAAATGCGTATGTTTAAGTATAATTACTCACTAGATCAATTAATTTATATACATAGACATTAGTTTAATTAAAAACAACATAAAATGTCCTAATTTTATAATAATTTTGTTCTTTAGGCCTTTGTTTATATTTCTACGGCTTTTTCGCACTGTGTATACAATAAAATCGAAGAAAAATTCTATAAGCCACCTATGAAGACAGATGACATAATTAGATTAACTGAAATTTTGACCGAAGATCAATTAGATTTAATTACTCCAAAGTAATAAAACATGAATCCTATTGGATTCTTTTAGAGAAAAGTCGATAAGTATATTCATTTGTTTTACAGCCTACTGGGTAAGTGGCCCAACACTTACGCATTTTCGAAGGCAATCTGTGAAGATACGATACGGCAATATTCAAATGGAATTCCCACTTGCATAGTTCGACCATCCATTGTTGTTTCAACGGAAAAGGAACCAATCGCTGGTTGGATAAACAATTTCTATGGATTTACAGGTGTTTTTTTTGGTAGCTCGAAAGGTGTTTTACGAACGCTGTATTGTGATAGCAGCTTAATCTGCGACTTAATTCCTGCCGATTATGTTGTCAACAACATTATTTGTGCAGCATGGGACGTTGCACAAAAGCGGTAATTTGGTTCTTCTTTTTTGAATTACCACTTAAATCAACTTTTTGTTCAACTTTAAAAATAAAATTTACAGTAAATAAAAGAAACAACTTTTATCGTAGTTCAATATCACGAAGTGTTAATTTTTTTAGCAATGATAACAAATACTTACCTGTTGACGAAGAAAATCGAATTTATAATGCCGTTTCCTCCGTTCAAAGTCCAGTTACTTGGGGTGGTATGGAGAATTCTTTAGGATCTAAGGGACTTACAATCCCGTCGAAAAAAGTGTTTTGGTACTACAGCAGCGTATGGTTTATCAAGAACTATTATTTTTATATTTTTTGTACAATTTTCTTGCACTGGATACCAGGAGCTATAGCGGACTTCTTATTATATCTCAGCGGAAGAAAGCCGATGTAATTTATAATGATATTTCGATTAACAAGCGATTTATTATTCGTCGATAAGAAGAAACTTAATTAAATTAATGGTATATTTTTTCAGATTGCTTAATATCTACAGACAAATAGAAAAGTTTAAGCAGGTATTGACTTTCTTTACAATGAACGAATGGAAATTTACAAACGATAATGTATTGAAGTTATGGGACAAATTATCTGTGGTCGATAAAAGTAACTTCTTCTTTAATGCTGCTGATATTGATTGGGAATGTTATGGTTTTACTTTTGTAAGGGGTATTCGAGTATTTTTGTTTAAAGACCCGATGGATACGGTGGAAGAATCAAGACCTTATTATAATAGGTAAATGTTTTATTTTCTTTTTTTTATAACAAATATTATTTTTATTCTATTTAAAATTAATTATTCTTTTTCTTGTTTATCATTTTCAGGTTGAAAATAGCTCATTATACGTTGAAGTGGCTTATTTATGCTTTGATTCTTTGGATTTTATATTCTATATTATATTCTCTTTTCACTTACATATTTTATTTCTGACAATCTGTTAAATACAGCAATAAAACGATTTTTTCTTAATTATCATTGGATAGAAAACGTTAATTATTTCTTTATATAATAGTATTTTTCCGTGTATATAATATGTTTATATATTTAACAGAAAATTTTTACATGTACAATTGAATAAAAATAATATAAATGTTTTAATTAAAGTAATAAAGAGTTATCACTGCCCATGTATTTGATAGACACACAACTATCGATAATAAATATCTTATTATAAGTGATCAAAAAATGATGTTAGAAAATTAAAAATATTTTAATCAACTTTTTATCTGAATTTAATAACTAGTGTGTACGTTATTTGAATTGTACTATGCCTTATATGTAGACGCATTTTTTTCTGCCTGAAAGACAGGCAACCCCTCATATATACGTGTATAAACAGTCCTGACGGCAAAAAATTTCCGTTCCAGTAGATAGCGCTCACAAGCAACATTTTCAAAGTCTGTCTGGAGGGTTGCATACGAACAGGCGTGCATTTTTATAATTAAATTAATATTTAAATATATAATTACAAATTAAAAGTACAAATAATATTACAATAATATTATATAATAAATTATATCCTCGAAACTTTTTATTTGAAGGTTTTACTTCTAACTTGTGTGATATGTATACATGTTTTTTTATTTATTTCGTGTGATTTTTTCTACCTTTAAATATAGGATAGTTTTTATTGCGATTATTTTTTATTTTCTATTGGTATTTGAAGAATTTATCATTTAGCGGTTAACTAGGTCTCTAGGTTCAGTAAATACTCAATAGATAACGCTGTATTACAATTTAATTGTAGCGATACGCGCCTAGCGTACCGACGTGATACACTAGATTCTTTTCTCCCTATACGGGAACCACACTAGTTAAGTTCTAGTATAATGTAACATTCGAAAGATATCAGCTTTATATGTGGCGTCCAAGTATGTACTTGCTATTAAAAATAACAAATTTTATGTTTTCTCATCGGTACAATCCGAAAGTGAATATAAACTCTCCAGATAGCCTTTTTCCACTGTTCTAGTTCCCCACATAACGCGGTAGTGATACAATACCAATAAATATATGCATCATAGAATGTAGTATTCTTTTTTGGCGATTCTCCCTCTGGTGATCGCGGCTCTAACTAAGCTTATTTTGGTTACACGAAATATTGACTTGCGAGCTTCTATGTACTTTTATATTTTTAGCCTCCGTAATTATTTATTTTTATATTCGAAATAAATTCATATCTGTATATACAGGTAAATTAAAAATTGAATAATTAATGTTTCGTGACAACTTTAATCAATTTCAAATTAATAGTGAAAGAAGTTATTTCGATCAAATAATTTTCAACTTGAGTTTGTAATCTCTATTAATGTTTATACTTCGTGTCTGTAGGATCGATATATTTTGATGATATCTCGAAAGTCGAACTCGGTGGCGTGGCTATGTTCTCTGTTCGTTAGTTCATTCGTTATGCGAACTTGAAGGTTGTATTTTTGAGTTATAAAAATGACGGCTCACGACCAGATGCGAGCAATGCTCGATCAATTAATGGGTACAGGTAGAAATGGTGGGTATTAATTAATCAATTATTCCTTCAATTATTATAATTAATATTTCATTTCTAAAGAAAGAAACCTTAAGTGTGAACACATGATGAAACTTAATTGTCGACGCAAGATGGGAGACACGGAGCCATATTGATCGTTTATCAACACACATACTCACACACACATATTATATATATGTATATACACACAATACGCATAGAATACTTGGAAAATATACTTAAATATAATTCTTTTTTAATTTTATATTATTCTGTGTTTTTTTTTTTTTGTATAGGCGAAAATAACAAATTTCAAGTGAAATACTCGGATCCGAAGGTCTGCAAGAGTTTTCTTCTGGCTTGCTGTCCTCATGAAATATTATCTTCAACGGTGAGTATAATGTGAAATAATCTAATTTAAAAAAAAAAAAATAAATAAATAAAGAAAAAAAAAGAAACAAATTTAGCACACCACTGGCATCCTTAAATCAAATACAAGTATATTCGCAGTTGGATACAGTCGTTATTAATGAATGTAAAGTTATTTCATTTTTTCTTAATTATATGATATTACAATGTTATACGTTTTTGATACAATCTCCTATCAACAATACTATATTAACGTGTACAGCCTTATTGTTATTAAAAAAAAAAAAAAAAAAAAACAACAAATAATAATATATGTGTATCTATATCATTTTTACTTTAATTTGTTTTCTTTTATTCTATTTATTATTATGGTTTCTCTCTTGCCAATGTGGTGTGCTTCTTTTATTTAAGTCGTTGAGGACAATTTACATTATAAGTAAACTTATAATCTCTCTCTCTCTCTCTCTCTCT
This sequence comes from Polistes dominula, assembly GCF_049000335.1. NCBI lineage: Eukaryota > Metazoa > Arthropoda > Insecta > Hymenoptera > Vespidae > Polistes > Polistes dominula. Next base: position 1,082,047 of record NW_028301040.1, read on the forward strand.
CTCTCTCTCTCTCTCTCTTTTTGTCGTAATTTATAAGCGTACAAGTACAGTGGTCCTTTCATATTTCTGTACCTGAAGATTTTCATTTTTGAGAATCACAAATTTTATATTATTATTATTGTACCACCGAGTGATTTTTAGGACAGGATAGTGTATTTTTAAAATAATTTTACAGCTCATACAATATATATATTTATTATTATTATTATTATTATTATTATTATTATTATTATTATTGTTATTGTTATTATCATTATTATTATTGTTACTCTTATTATTATATTGTTATTGTTACTACTACTATTATTATTATTATTGTTATTATTATTATTTTATTATTATTATTATTATTATTATTATTATTATTATTATTATTATTATATTAGCACGATAACTGCTATATATATATATGATAGTCAGAATAATTATAAAATATAAAAGAAACTAGAGAATTAGAAAAAGAAAAATCAAATAGCTAGATCACATGTACTTTTGATGATTCCCAAGTGCAAATGAATAATTATGCACTCGTTAAATATATAATGAATTTTAAGAAGTTTTAACATATACTCTTATGTACTTGTATGATGCAACAACATCCACTGCTTCGCGCATTTCATTGTCATATCGTGCGAATTGGTCATAAGGGTGTTTGTTACGTGAAACATATTGTTGTAATACTTAATTTTTAATCTGTTAACATCAAATTTTCTTATTTGTAATTAGTAAATGAAGGAATACAGCATTAAGTTTATTTTACGTAAAATAATAATGTATATTTAAACAAAAATCTATATATATATATATTTATTATATAAGTATTATATATCTATGAAGATCTTTTTCTAAAAATCTTAACAGTAGTTGCTAACAATGAACTAGTCGATTGTACTTTGGATAGAGTAATAAGTAATTTTAATTTATTTAAATTTATAATCACAGTTAGATGAGTAATTAAATTATTGAATATTTTGATATTATTGGTAACATATATATATATCACAGTTAACAAATACCCTTAGTGATTTCTATCATGGAAGATAAACCACGTTATGGCTAACTTCGCTGAGTTCAAACCCAAATGAAAATATTAAAACGACGAATGCGCACGAAAGTTATGATATTCAGATCCACTAATACCAACGTAACCACAGTTCTATTTCCAGAGTCTCTGGAAAAAGCAAAGTCAATCTGATCCATTGTACAATATTGTTGCGAGTATTGTCCGCTCATATGTCGTGTTGTACTTGTCACTCTCACATGCGCGTTACTGTAAGTACTGAAAGCGAAAAGGACGTACGTATTACATATACAATTTGATTATTATTACATAATTAAAGTATTAGGTGTTAATTTGATTGACAAAGAAAAAAAAAAAGGTGAATGAACGGTTGTTCTCAGCCCCTCTACCACTTATTCTATGGTGGTGAGGCTGAGTAGTATACCGCATTTAATATTCCCAGACCCTGAAAGGCGTGTAAGTTGGTGAGTAGCATCATGCTGATTCATGCGATGATGTCTTACAGTCGCTTCTTATACTAACAGTGCCATTGATGGCAGGTAGAAAATGAAGTTTATTTTAAATATATATATATATATATGAAAAATACCAACCTTGGAATTATGGGTACAGGAAATGAAGCACTGATATCTGTAAGTAAAGACTTGCTAATTGCCATGAAAACATAAAATAGTATATTTTCTTGAATTTTAGCTATTTTCAAATCTATCATTGACTTTATCATATAATTTAATATTACTTTAACTTATTATTTATTATTATTATTATTATTATCATTATTATTATTATTATTATTATTATTATTATTATTATTATTATTATTATTATTATTATTATTCAATTAAAAAGTTAGATATTTTTTTTTTCGTTTTTGTTTCTTTTTTATAATAAATAATTTATAAGAATTATAAATATAATATTTTTTTTGTTTTCTCTATCAAACTGTAGAATGATGACAATTAATCGAATACGTATGTATGTTTATAGGGGATATTTAGTATTAAATTTCAGCTATATTTATGATCGGTTTAATTGATAATTCAAATAATTCTAATAGTACAGACATCATTAATATGAACCTAATAGAAAATAATATATATATACGTATATTTATATATGTATATATTAATGTATATGTAATAATTAACGTATAAAAAAAAAAAAGCTTCTTCCTTTTGTATCGTAAATTCAATATAATGGAAATAATAATATAATATTGGCAATTTGCAAAACATATAATGTCAACAAGAAAAAGTGAGAGATGGCATGAAGCAGAGACAATATTAAGCGGAAATATACAACGTGCCAGTTCCATTAGCAAAATTCCCCTCAGCATTGGATGTACGTATTCAACTCGACTTTCTAAATCGTTTAGCAGTCTCGCAAGGCAGTTCGTGCCGTACGTAAATAGTGTAATATACTATTAGGATATAAGTTCTTTCATAGAAATGAACATGTGAACTGAAGGTGTGTGCTGATTGTAGCGTCATTGTCATCGCATTGTCGTGTCAGGCGGAGAGGTGTTACCACTCTGTAAGTGAATTCTATGTATAAAACTACATTGTTAATTTACCCATTGAAAATCAACCGATGAGAGCGATTTTTTCATGTGTCCTTAATGGCGCATTAATAGTGCAAGTGATACATATAGTTTATAAGTTCGTCTTGAAATGTTTTTAGATCTCACATCTCCTTTTAAAATTAATAAATATTATCTATGGGTGTGTATATGTATCTCACTTTTAGTAATAAATATATATGCCTATTTTTTTTTTTGTATAGTACTCATGAAAATTGAGTATTAACATCAAATATTGATTCCGTATCAAAAGGAATCATGAGCAAGGCGATATGTTTAATATTAGAAGCGAAATATGAATACTTTGCCTAGGTTTTATCTCTTTGGGGGATTTTACATTTTATATACGAGAGTTTGGATAATGAACCTATTCATCTCTAATGATAAATTCAAACAATAATTTCACATGAAATATGTAGAGCAGCCCAACAACTTTGCTCTTGTCAAATAAGATTTCTTAAATGAAGTCTCGCAAAGGGTCTTTGACTATGTGTATGTATATTAATATATATATATGCATACATACAAACAAAAATCATGACTTTGTAAGGAGAATATAATAATTTAATATGAATTAATTTGTAAATCGCAGCGCATGGACCTGGGAGAATGCCCCCAGATTCACGACTTGGCCCTACGGGCTGACTATGAAGCTGCTCAAAAGAAGAAAGATCATTTTTATGATATCGATGTAAGTATTCACTTATCTGATTATTCTAAACAAACAAAAAATATATATATATATATATATATAAGTATTATAGATAAATAATAAATTTGTCTGAAACAATTGTCATTTATAGGCTATGGAACATCTACAAAATTTTATTGCTGACTGTGATCGACGTACCGAACAAGCGAAACAACGTTTGGCGGAAACGCAAGAAGAGTTAAGTGCAGAGGTTGCAGCAAAGGCAAACAATGTACATATTCTTGCCGAAGAGATTGGTAAGAAATTAGCTAAGGCTGAACAACTAGGTGAAGAAGGTTTTGTCGAGGAATCTATGAAGCTGATGGGTGAGATCGACGAACTTCGTAAAAAAAAGAACGAAGCTGAACAGGAATATCGAAATAGTATGCCAGCTTCGAGTTACCAGCAACAGAAATTAAGAGTTTGTGAAGTGTGTAGCGCATATCTTGGCATCCACGATAACGACAGAAGATTGGCGGATCATTTTGGCGGAAAATTACATCTTGGTTTTATTAAAATTCGCGAAAAACTGGCAGAACTTCAAAAGACATTTGAGGAGAGGCGTAAGGAAAAACGTGACTCTTTGTTAGACAGACGACGAGATAGAGATAGAGAAGATCGTGATAAGGATCGTGATAGATCGGATAGGGGACGTGGTTTGGGATATAAGGAAAGAGATCGTGATCGTGATCGTGATCGAGATCGCGACCGTGAGCAACGTGATCGTGATCGAGACCGTGACCGCGATCGTGAACGCGACCGTGATCGTGATCGCGATCGTGAACGAGATCGCGACCGTGAGCAACGTGATCGTGATCGCGATCGCGACCGTGATCGTGAACGTGAACGTGAACGTGAACGTGAACGCGATCGCAGAGATAGAGATAGAGACAGAAGGAAGTCACGATCTCGAAGTCGTAGTCGAGGGAAGAGGTTGGTATCTAAATAAAATTCCATTGTTTTGATTTTTTTTCTTTTTTTTTTTTTTTTTTTTTCATTCCTCTCTCTCCTATTATTATTATATATAAAAAAAAATCAAACGAAATCAACATTCTCTCTTTTTCCTCCTGTTTCTTTTTTTTTTCTTTCTTCAACTGTTTTAGATCGAAACGTTCGCGAAGTGGCAGTCGTAACCGTCGATCTCGATCTCGACGCAGTGGATCGAACGATAGGAAGAGATAAAACTTTAAACGTATGATGTTTATTGAATGATTTGTTTTAAGATAATTTTTTCTTTTTCTTTCTTTCTTCCTCTACTCTCTCTCTCTCTCTCTCTCTCTCTCTTTCTTTTTCTTTCTCTATTTTCTTTTTTCTACTTTTTGTTCTATCAATTTCTTATAAACAAAATTCTTTTCTTTCTCTTCTTTCTTTCTTTCTTTCTTTCTTTTATATTTACTAAAATTTTATGCTAAATTCATGATTATGTGTAAAATAAATTGACTATCGTAAAATAAGTCGTATGTTAGGTATATTAATTAAAGAAATTTAATCCGATAACATCGGATTTTAAATATATGAAAAAGGAAGATGCATTTTGGCACTGTGATACAATATATTTGTTATGTTGTATCGTGTCATAAATTCTTCTTTGATTTCTTTAAAAAAAAATAATAATAATAAACTATTAAAAAGAATCATATATATATATAAATAAATTAAAAACTTTATAAATTAATTATATATATATATATATATATATACACATATATTTTTTTCTCATTTTTACCAGGTTATAGATTAGAACATAAATATATATAATTATACTTTTAGATTAGTTATCATTTATTGTAAATAAATAAAATTTAAGTTTAATTCGATACGTCTTAGAGATCATTTTTACGTGTTTATATGTATAATAATATAATTATTATATTTTATTATATATATATATATAATAAACACGTATTTGTATTAACCGTTTGAGTGGAAATTTTGTTATCGTAAAATATCTCATTTGTCAAGTTGATTTTTTCTTTAAATATTCCTGGAACTCTCACACAAACGGTTAAAACAAATATTATCACGTTATTCTGATCAACGGAACCGGATGTATGAAATCATTATTATTCTGTTAATTAAAGCAGTTTACAAATTAAATATGTTACGGAAACAAAATATATACATTTAACATTATTTCTTTTTAATTACTGGTATTATTGTCATTGTGCTTCTTAATAATATTACGAAGAAAATTAATTATTAATAATATTATTAATATTATTATTACTATTATTATTATGATTAATAAGTTATAATAAAAATATAATAATAAAATAAAATAAAAAAGGATTAGTAGGAGGAAGGAGGGAGGGGTATATATATAAGTGATAAGAACAAAAAGAAATGGACGAATGAAAACTTAGTTTTTAAAATAAAACAAAAATTAATTACTTTGTTACAAATTGTATTATAATGACAATTAGCGTAGTATACAGAAAGAAATGATTAAAAAAAAAAAAAAAAAAAAAAAAATCTTCGATCAAAATTGTAGCTCCAAGTTTATATATATATATATATATACGTGAAGGAGGAGCTTTTGAAGATTTTAATGTCATTCGTATTAACGTATATGAGAAAACCTTTATGCAGTAAGCTTTATATCACTTATAGATTTTCGAGTTATAGATAAAAGAGAATTAAATTTGCTAAATAATAGATGAAAAAGCAAAATGCGAGATTATATTCTTATAGATTTCATGTTTATCCTTTGTCAAAGTTACTATACATATTATATATATATATATACACACACACACACAACAACCAACCAACAACATTGCCGAACAAATCGCTTTATAAATAATTGAATGAATTTTATTTTTAAATATATATCCTTGTATTTGATTAATTTTGAACAAATATTTGATTAATACATCAATTACAATGAATTAAATGATTTCATTTATAGCAACAAATAATAATAGTTTACACATGGTCCCAAGGTTCGTTTTCATACTTTTGCAGTTGTTGTATACTTATTAAACAACGCCGTGTTTATACATAACTTTATGTAATTTAATTGAAAAGAAAATTCACTACTTTATTAATCAGAATTTATATAAAAATATGCAATAAAATATACTTTAATGTAAGTATTCTCATAAAAATGGTGCCTTTTTTTTTTTAGGGCTTCTTTTCTTACATAAATAGACACAAATATGTGCAAGTATAATGTTCTTATAAATTTAAGAAAAAAAAGAAAAAAAAAAAACAACCAATACACAGTTTCCTGAGAAAATATGAATTTGTTTAGTCCAAAATCGGGCTGAATAATTTTATTCATTATTTTTCATCAATAATATTTGATGTGTAATATTATGTAAGAATTATATCGAAATATAAATCAAATACACAGTTGCTGTAAAGTTTCACATAATAAACAACATCGGTAATTCGTTATTCTTCTTGTGATTATCGTTTGAAAAAACTACATATATATATATATATATAGAAATATAAAAATGCGAAGTATTAGATATATAAGATTATAATATATAAATTATTATATTCACCTGATATTATATTTTTTTTGTTTAATGAATTTTTATCAAATGATATATATATATATATATCAGATCTTTTCTTTTCATTTGTTCTTCTTGTTTGGTTTTTTTTTTTACATAATCTTTATAATATTATCTATTATACTATTTTATATGCCACTGAATTTATCAAGCCGCCACCACCACTACGCATAAATTTGTTTACGCGCAATGTGGTTAAGAGTGATTATTAATTATCTAGTATAAATCGAAGATAAATCATTTCAAAGAAAAATCGCGATAGATTAATCTATCATTCTTAGAAAATCATTCTTCTTATATAATAAGCATTGCATTGACTGATTTTAGGATTGTTATCCATGTCGATATATAAAAAAAAGCAAACAGTGAGAGAGAGAGAGAGAGAGAGAGAGAGAGAGAGAGAGAGAGAGTCAATAATTCGTTTGCCTAGGAATTGGATGGCGAAGTACTAAAACACTGTCTGCTGATATTATGGGTAGCAAATTGACACAATGATGATTAACTAAATGACTTACGCTATCGAAAACACGGTCCTTTGTGCGAACCTGTAAATATGATTACTTTACTTTTTTTTTATTCTTTTCATTTTAACCCTTTGACTGCAAACAACATTTATAAATTTCCAATGAAAATTGTTCTCTTGTTACAAATATTTTCATGTTTTATAGGCAACACTAATGCAACATTCTTCTTTGTAGCGAATTGAGTTCTATGGTCACATTTTGTTTTTCTGATATTCCACAGTCAAAGGATTAATTAGCTCAAACTATTAAAAAAAAATAAATAAAAGATACTTACAACACCTTCTGGATCTATCAATAACAAATGCTTCGGTGTATTATTATTCATACCAGTTAAAACGTATTGACCTGGAGAGCCTTGTGATTCGCGTACTAGAAAATCTCCATCCTATTTAAAATGAATGAAATTCATGTTTCATTATGATAGTTTATTATTTATTATTATTATTTATTGTTCAATTATACTGACTCTCATGAGCATAGATTCTGCTTCGGCACGACTGACGCTACCATGAAACCACGTTTCTTGCTTTAACTGATTTTTCTGTGAACGTGGACTTAATTTACTCATTTCTGATATAGCAGAACTGAATGGTTCTGGAAAAGAAAAAAGATATAAAACATTATTATAATTTCTGTAATATTACAATAAAAATATTAAATATACATTATATTAACTTACGCATGTCAAAAACATCAAAAAGTGATGCAGTTTCACGATGATTGTCTCTGTTTGCAAGTATGACACTATCATTCATGTAATTATGTTCATGCACTACATTAAAACTTGAGGTAGTTCCATCTGCATTTAAATCAATTAAATTTCCAGTTTCTGTAATAAACAAATAATAATAATAATAATATTAAAAGTTGTACAAATTACAATGAGTAGATTTCGTTTTATAAATACATATAAATATTTTTTTTTTTTTAATGATAATATTACCCGTCCATTGTTGAAGTTGTCTATTATTATCAATAGATGAGCAAGAATCATGTAATACAGAATTTTGTGGGTTACATCGTGTTACTTGATTTTGCGTAGAGTGATGTTTCAAATTTGGTAATGTCGAAGCTGCATTGGGTAAAGGTGGTACTGGTGGTGGACCAATATCTGGTGGTACTTTTCCTGGTAGATCATTATAATAATCCCTATCTGCTTCCCTCATACCATTTAATACTGGGCTATAAAATAAAAAATATAATATAATAATAATAATTTCTTCTTAAATAATAAATTATTTGTAATCTCTTGCATTATAACAACGTATGAGACAATTGTGATATAATTTTCAGCTCAAACATAAATCTTACTTATTGTGAATTTTACAAACAAAAGGCATGCAGTTCTATGAATCATAGTGCAAGGGGTTTAATAACGAACTTACTGTAACGAATTTGGTTTAGTAAGAAATTCTTTGAATCTTATTTCGAATGCTTGACCGATTGTAGATATAACGTCTTGCGCTAATCCACCATCACATTCCAAAACATAACATGCACGCCATTCGTGCATATCTTTGGCAACATATGCAACAAAATCTAATATATCCTATAATTCAAAAAAATATTCTAGTTATAAAAATGATATATTAATATAAAATTAAAAATGATTGTTGTGTGTGATGATGAACTGTATAATACATACTGTATCGCCGCCAGAGGCAAAAGATATACGTGGCATATCATGTTTCGCAATAACTTGTCCCGTTTCTAAATTAGTTAAAGATAGACTACTACTGCTAATTGTCAAATTGATGCTAGTACCTGCATGTTCCATACGAGGCTTATCGGCTATTGCTCTTAAAACTTTTCTGTCAACCTACATTTTATAAATAAAATAATGAATTATATCTTATGTGTGAACATACATTTTCTTGACAAATAATAATTCATGTTTTACCCTTCTTTTTTTATCAGCTGATTTTAATCCAACAGCCTCGCAAACTCTATTTATACATTCTCTGTAAAACAAGAGATTTACTTATTTATACCAGTTACAAAAAAAAAATATAATCTATATAAATATAAATATATTTTTAATTACTTACTTAGCAACGCATGATCTTGTTTCAAAATCTAAACTCTTCATAGAAGTGTATACTTCGAGACATCCTATATACTGTAACAATTTATACCATTATTCATAAATATATTATATAATCGTTTGAAAAGATTATTACTATAAATATAACTTACTTTGACCATGTAAGTAATCCCTTCCTTACTTACTAAATTATCGGGATGTAACCATCCCCTTGCTGGTTTACTTATAAAACTACCACTCGTCGCCATACCTAAAATAAAACCCCCCAAATAATTTATATAAAGTATTTATATAGATATAAATAAAAAAATACTACACACAGAAATGAAATTAATTCTAAAAGAAAGATATATTTTAAATAATATAAAAATAATAACAATTTAGAATAAAATTTAAATAAAGAATAATCTATTTATAATCTTTAATAAATCAATTACTCTAATAAAAAATAAATCATATTAAAATGATATTAAAAATGACTATTGTTTAACAGATTTGAACTTTAGACTTTCACATCAAATTATTTTAATTGAATGACAAAGGAATAACTATATGAGTAATCATGATGATTAATTTTAATTTAAACAAAAATCTTAAAATAAATAAATAAATAATTAACCAAGTTAATAAAATATTACCCAAATTGTATTGTTGCTATTTAAAATGTTCTTCATACATTGATGACACTTCAAGTGGTATAAGGTAATTGCTTAAAAAAATTTGTTAATAGTTCTGCTGACGTTATTATTCTAAGAATAAATGATTTCAATTAAATTACTTGGATATGGGAATACGCAGGCACTGTTAATAGGCACTGGTAAAATGTCATTTTGTTAAACTGTCAAAGAAATGTAACACAAAATTCAACTGTCACTACAATTTTATAAATCTGAATGAGTGATCACACCCAGTGTTGCCATATGGTGTAATCAGGTATATCTACAAATTTGATGTTAACAATTGTCCTTTTAAAAGGTCCATTTGATTAGTTGACGATGCACAACAGAATAATTTTACTTTGACCAATCAGACGCTTTATACGTCATTTCGTTATATGATATAATTATCCTTTGTTATTTGAAATAAAAAAATTATTGTAATTTTTTTTTTTATTAAAAAAATAATTAATTAATGTTTTATTACATTTTTAAGATTTTTTAAACATCTAAATTTATATATGCTTTTGTAATTCTTATCTTTGTGCGTTGATTGGTAATATAAAGTAAATATAAGACAACCAATCATAAGCGAGTATACAATAAAGTTCATTTCAAATATTTCTATGTTATTTTCGCGGTTCTTTAGCCGGTAACAATAGCAGAGTGTTTAGGATAGAAATTAAAAAAATGGCGCGAGATAATGATACCGATGAAATGATGGAAGTTGATGTTTTACCATCTACGAGTGGACATAATTCGAAAAGTAAAGAACATTCAAATAAATCTTGTGATTTACCTTGGTAGGTTTCAACGTTTTTGAATTATTTTTTCATTTATTTTGTTTTGTTAAATTAGGTTATCTTATTTTCATATGTGTTTTCACATGTTCTTTAGATAATTAAATTATATTACAATATTACTGTATTTTTAGTTATTTACTATTAACTTAAAATCAAATGTATTAACATTTTTCAATTATTTTATGTCATAATGCAGGATTGAGAAGTATCGTCCACAAGTATTTACAGATATCGTTGGCAATGAGGATACTATTGCTCGTTTATCTGTTTTTGCACAACATGGAAATACACCAAATATTATTATCGCAGGACCACCCGGTGTAGGAAAAACTACAACTATTTTATGTTTGGCACATTTACTCTTGGGTCCATCTTTTAAAGATGCTGTGTTAGAATTAAATGCATCTAATGACAGAGGAATTGATGTCGTTAGAAATAAGATCAAAATGTTTGCGCAAAAGAAAGTAAGTTAAAAAAAGAAAAAAAGTTTTATATCTATATAGAAATAATAATATTTATTTTATCTGTAATTATATAATTTAGGTCAATTTAACGAAAGGAAAACACAAAATAGTTATTTTGGATGAAGCTGATAGTATGACTGATGGAGCCCAACAAGCTCTTCGTCGTACAATGGAAATATACAGCAATACAACTAGATTTGCATTAGCTTGTAATAATAGTGAGAAAATTATTGAACCAATACAATCACGTTGTGCCATGTTAAGATATGGGAAATTAAGCGATGCCCAAGTCTTGGCAAAAGTCATAGAAGTTTGTCAAAAAGAAAATGTAATTTCTTTTTATTACAATATTATTAGTACTTTTCTATTAAAAAATATTATATTTTTATTAAAAATTAATTTATAGGTTTCTTATACAGATGATGGCTTAGAAGCCATAGTATTTACAGCTCAAGGTGATATGAGACAAGCGTTAAACAATTTACAATCTACCCACAATGGATTTGGTCATGTAAATGGTACAAATGTTTTTAAAGTATGCGATGAACCACATCCTCTTTTGGTAAAGGAAATGCTTGAATTGTGTACGCAAGGAAATATTTGTAAAGCGTTTCAGGTAAAATTTATATTATATCATGTAAAATTTACTTTTTCTCCCAAAATTTATACATTTATCAAATTCTTAGTTTTATATTTTGTTTCAATAGATAATGCAACATTTATGGAACTTGGGTTACTCTGCAGAAGATATCATTGGAAATATATTTCGTGTTTGTAAGAATCTTCCTATTGAAGAAAAATTAAAATTGGAAATGGTAAAGGTAAGAGTTTCTTTATTTCATATCTATATTTATTCCATAGAATCAATTTATTATAATAATTATTTATTGTAATATTTATTGTTTTAGGAAATAGGAATTACACATTTAGGAATTGTGAATGGTATTAATAGTCTATTACAAATGAATAGTCTGCTGGCCCGACTATGTCAAAAACATATTTCAAAAAAATGAAAACCTTCAATTTCATTGAATTTATATGTAAAAGTAATGAAATCAATTTCAAGTATAATATTTACATTTATAAATTGCCAATATTTTTGTACAACATGTACATGGACTATTTTATTTCATCATTTAAATATTAATTTATGAATAAGATTACGAAAGAATTGATACGAGAAATAAAAAAGAAATAATAAATGAAGAAAAAGCAAATCGAATCGTAAGTTTTCGATTAATACGTTTTTTTCACGTAGGATCTATTCGAGGGCGCTGCGAAAGTTTTCGCAGTTAGCATGAAGTTAATCGAAGGTGTCGATTCTTACAAAACATTTATTACAACGGATAGACAAATGTTATAATCTTATTTATGAAATATTTCATCGTGCTAATTATTTACAACGATTCGTAAAAAATAGAATTAATTAAAGTGCAATAGAAATAGATAAAGAAATCTAATACGAATAATACAGTGTCAAATATCTACTATATCGAAAGATACGATAATATGTTGAAGATTGCCGGCATTGACTTTAAAGATAGTACCACATTAAACAGACAGATGTCGCCGGGAGCATAGTTATTTGAGGCGCGGCGCAGTGTGCTTTGCATCACTGAACGAGAAACTCTTTCGAGAAAATATCATGCGATATATCCAGTGGAATTTTATGCACTCATGTCACGCATCCTCGAATTTAAATAATCTCAACCACAGACCAGGCTAAACTATCGGTATCTAGCAATAAAAAAATAAAGAAAAGAAAAGAATAACAATAATAAAAAAAAAAAGTAAAAAGATAGCTAAAACGAACGAACGAAAAGTCACGAAATTTTTTTTTTCTTGTTTTTTTTTCTTTCTTTTTTTTTTCTTCCTTTATATCAAAAACATTGATCATTATCAAATAGGAAAATAATTAATTCTATTCTACGAATAATCATCGTGGCACTCTCGTACGATTTGCACTGACTTTATTTATAGTGTCTGGTTATTTTTGCATGTGTTTCTTTTAAAACAAGATGCAGCTGTCCGCTGCTGGCTGATAGCACATTCTCTTGTACGTATTTTTGTAAGTTTGCTTCGTTAGAGAAGAGACAGACAGGGCAACACTAAATTAAGGCATAAGTAGTTAAAAGACAGATATCAGTGTATAGTACTTTTCTATATGGACGCATTAGTCCGTGATACGTGGGTGTGTTAATATACGTACAAAAAGAGTATTATTTGTTATTTAATTCTATTTCAATATATATATTTTGAACATTTTATTTTATATAATGAAGTGGACGTTTAACGTTAAGTGATAATAATATATAATATTTATGTCGAGGGCAAGTGTTAAGAAGAATTAACACGTTCGAAACTCGAAAATCGTGGTCTTCTTTTGATTCAAGTGATATACAGGTATAACAAGGACAATTCAGGCTATCTATCTATCTATATATATATATATATATATATCATGAATATTTATATTAAATTATTATTATGGAATATCTTTTTTCTTAATGTAGTTCTACCTTTCTTTAGACAATAATTATATATATCTTAATGCTGTGCATGTAAATGTTATATATAATACAATAACCTTGTATGTGGTAGGTAATCGGTTAACAAACAATCCATTTAAAGGCAATGTTCATTACCTGAACTGTTCATTAACCGATCAACAACCACTGTATGGTTTTACAAATTTTAGACACAGCATTGGTATTTCTTGTGTTCATTCTGTGAAATGTTCCTTATACAAACCATGTGTTTTTTAAACAAATGAGAAGTAACTTTATATATCTTTATATTCGATTTTATAACGATTCATCGTTAAAAAATAAATCAAACAAATGAAAATTAAGATCTGAATTATACTTGTTATCAATTATCATTGTTATTATTATTATTGTGAATTTAAGTTATTAATATGATTCAATGTTTTTATGTTAAGGTTTTAAAAAACGTTAGGTGTATCAATTAGCTGCTGTTAAAAAAAAAAAAAATAAATAAAAGAACAAATGGAGTCTGCTGTAACTGGACGAAGACGAACTGCCACACGGCATTCTGCTGAAGATCAAGCTCTTGACCAAATAGCTAAAGAGGTATGACATAATAATATGTTCGTTTATTCGCTTAGAATTATTGTTATTGATAAAAATACAAAATTCTTATTGAAAGTTATCGCTTTGTAGTATGTAGAACGGTGATATACATGTGTACATTTATGATTTGCTTACTTACGTCTTATTAAATTTTCATTTCATACCTGTTTATTAATTATTATTAATTTATTAATATAAAATTAGTATATATATATATATATATACTTATATTGCTGTTGTATATTCACATTTCTGTAAGAGGAAGAGACATATAAAGTAATACTTTTTACCACTGCTAAGTTACACGTTATAAACCACAATGATAAGAGCTTATCATAAAGATAAGATAGGAATTTCAGGAAAACAGGTAACTTTGCCAATGGAATAAGGCTAAAAGTGAGTATAACTAAATAAACTACTATACATTTTGGTTATTCAAACAAACGAAAAAAAGAGAAATTCATTATTCAAATAAATATTATTATTAAATATAACATATATTGTGTGTGTGATAAGTGTTTTATCTTTTTTTTCTAGTGAATTCGTAATATTTTGTTAATAAGCATTAAATAAATTCATATATATATATATATATATATTTATTTGTGCACTCAATATTAAATTCTAAAAGTATGTCAAGCTTACAAATTATTTTAAGTGTATTATTATTTTTGTTGAATAATTGTATATCCTTTTGTTATACGCTCATACACATATGCATATATATATATATATATATATATTAGTAAAGAATTGATCTAATCTAGCAATGTAAATAATCAATTGAATTTGAAAATGTTTTTGGTAACAGGATGGATTTTCCATACATACTTTCAGGCAGAAGCTCGACTAGCAGCAAGAAGACAAGCAAGAGCAGAAGCTAGAGAAATTCGAATGCGCGAATTGGAAAGACAACAAAAGGAAGCAGAAGAAAATGCTGATAGGGTTTATGACATGTGTTCAGGTAACTATTATCAAAATATATATTTTGTGTAAATATAAAATATAACAATGGTCTTGAATTAATTCTAATTACTACATTACATTTCATTTGTTTGTAGATCCTAATAGAGCCATGAGAGTAACTCCAGATCCTGTGAGGACGTCACGTTTGCTCACAAATTCGAATAATTTTCAATCCAGTTGTAAATCATCGGAAGATTCATTAGAAGATATAGGCCTTGGTAGAGATCTTAGGGTACGTGTTTTATTCTTATTATACTATGTTAATTAGAATTAACATTGAACTGTTAAAATACTGAAAAAGATTATATAATTACAGTTAGAGTTGAAGGAATTTGAAGAGAAGTTTCGAAAAGCTATGATAGCTAATGCCCAATTAGATAATGAAAAATCTTCTTTTGCATATCAAGTTGATATATTGAAAGATAAATTGGAAGAATTGGAAGAAATGGCAGCTCAATTGCGTAGAGAACTTCGAGAGAAGAATCGAGATGCCGAACAGTTAAAACGACTTAGTCAAAGATTAAAAGATGATTTAGATTTATGCAGAACACAGTTATTAGAAAGGGATACACTCATTCAGGTATATTTTCTTTTTTATAATATGAAATTTCTCTATTCTTAAAAATTAAGTTAAGTATGTGGTTGATGATGATGATGATGATATTGTTTATCGTGTAGGAAAATGGATTAGTAATAGTTGAAGATGAAGGTACCGATGAAGAAGAAGATGTTGAAGGTGGATCCTGCCATAGGAAAAGAGTATTAGTTAGTAAAGAATCTGCAGATTTATTAGAAAATGCTGGCAAAGGATCCTTGGGTATGTAATCCTAATGTAACATTATTTATATATTATAAAATTAATATAAAAAAATGAATATATATATATATATAAATTAAAAAAATATTCATTTTGTTGTTGTTGTTGTTGTTATTGCAGATGTTCGACTGAGAAAGTTCGCTTCGGAGAAAAAAGAATTAGAAGATCAAATACGACATTTAAGATTGGAATTAGAAGAAACCAAGAATCGCATAAGATCTGAGAGATCACCGGGTGCAGTATTAGGTTGAAGTTAAATCTGTACATTACGTGTGTGATGGAGTATATACATCTTTTTTTCTTAATTTTTAGTACTCCATAAAATGGTCTTATAAAAAAAAAGAAATAGTTACGAAATGTTATTTTATCTGTAATATAAATTGACAATTTCATTAAATGTTACTTTATATGAGCTGTTTATTTATTGAAACAGGTGGCTTAACGGATTCTGAAGATATTCAACGAGAAGCTAATAAACTTTTAGCTGACTACAAATTCAAGCTGCAAAAGGCGGAACAAGACATGTCTACTTTACAAGCCACTGTAGCTAGATTAGAAAGTCAAGTAATACGCTATAAGTCGGCGGCAGAAGCATCTGAAAAGGCAGAGGATGAACTCAAAGTTGAAAAAAGAAAATTGCAAAGAGAAGTAATGGAACATTTTTTAAATATCTTTTTTGTTTTATATGTATACTTAACAATAATAAAACTTATTCTTTTATATTTTTACAGGTTAGAGAGTCTCAAGGACGTGTCGAAGAACTCGAAACAGCGAATTCTCATTTACAAAGGCGATTAGATAAACTTAAAAATGCTAAATCTGCTCTTTTTAAAGATCTTTGATGAAATTATTTTATTTCTTTTTGAATCTGTCAAGTCTACCTTGTCTTTTCTCTTCTGTGCTATAGACAGAAGGCATTTATTTAATAATTTTTAAATAATAATAATAATAATAATAATAATAATAGTAATAATAATAATAATAATATTGCAGAATATATCAAAGAGTTATTTGGCAATTTGGTAATAACATTTAACAGAGAATATGTGTACTGTTATCAAATCTTTTATAATTTAGAGAGCTTTTATCATTTAGAGAATGACACGTATAGAAATATTTATACTAATGAATTTGTACGCAAAGTCATTCTTTGTTTTTATCTGGTCTTTTGGTAATAAGCAGTTTAATGGCAATTTAACAACGAGAAAATGCTTGTTTAGTAATAATATTTCAGGCATTTATATTACTTTATTAATTTATAAATAGTTGTGTAAAGACAATTTGTGCATGTACATAACATTGTTATGTTATAACAGCCTATCGGTTTTTATTTCTCTCTATACATTAATGGCATCAATATTACAAAATGAATTGTGTGTTACGTTTTGACTAATTAAATTATGTCAATATGTAACATTATAAATATATATATATATTCCAAGAGTTTATATAAATTTTAAATTAATATTTCGATTTTTGTGAAATCTTCATTTTTTACAATCAAAGTGCATACAAATTTAATATATCATAGTTTGAAGTGAAGATAAAATGAGAGAGAAAGAGAGAAAATATTATGATTTTTGCAATTATATATATATATATATATATAAAAGTTAACATATTTTAATAATTTATATACTTGATATAATAAGTATACTTAAAAATTTCTTAAACTTTAAAGTATTCTTCTAGTGTAAAATGGATCAATTACGAATGTATTTAAAGAGTTTGAACATTTGAAATTATGAGTTACATAATATTAGTCTTCAATTTGTATTCCTCTCTTTGATCCTTTATTAAATATTTCAAACATTTTCAAATGCATTTTATAATTAAAAGATTATCGAGACACAAGATAGATTATAAATGGCAAAAACCACACCGGACTGATCCTCCCTAGTAAATCATAACAAATTAATATACTTACAAAAAAGAGATGCATAATTATAAAAATATCCTTACTGTGCAGAATAATAATAATAATAATAATAAAAGGAAGATATAAATGATTGTATACTATGTTAAAAAAAAAAAAAAAAAAAAAGAAGAAAATAACGCGCCAAAAGAAGTATAACTTCAAAAAAAAAAAATAAAATAAAAAAAACGAACATATCCCCGAATATGTTGGTAGTGAAAGTATATTTATAATCGTGTTGCATTTATAACTCTTATATCAAAATAATTTCGAAAACATTGCGACTGATATAAAAACTACAGAAAAATTAGATGTACAATAGTGTGGTCTTTGTACATTTAGAATAAATTCAAATATATTGTTATAAATGTATGTGATATTCTTTGTGTATTCAACAAAGTTTTGTCCATAATCGGTAGTACGACGACTAATGCGAATATATACAATGTACATATATATACTTCCAATGTTGTCCTATTGTAGAAATTTACCCGTCATAATATCATCAGTTAAAGAGAATCAAACTATATTTAAAGAAGTTTTATCTTTGCTCTCTAATAATGCGTGCCAAGGGATAGCAAAAAAAAAATGTGTTAACCAGTTTGTTGTTTAGAAACGTATACACATTTTTAATGGTCCATAATATTATTCCAAATGAAACAACAAAAATAATAATAATAATAATAATAGTAATAGTAATAGTAATGTTTAATTATTGATTAATAAATTAAAAAGAAACAAACAATATTATTATAAGCTCATCATTTTTTCAAGTTTTATCTCTTTTATTTTTCTTTTTTAATTAATTAATTAATTACCTTATATGTATTTAATTCAATGTTTATTCTTCTTGATTAATATAACATACTTTGCGTAATGAACGATGGATGAGCTTTCAATTAATAATAATTGAAAATATTAAAACTTACTACAATATTATTACAATATATATTTTATTTAATTAACAATCAGTTAAGATATATCAAACACAGTACCGTATTCTACTAATATTTACAATTGTTTAAACATTAAATAACTCATATATATATATATACACATTGTAATTTGAAATGTTATTACAAGTGTATCGAAAATTTAAATTTGCGGAGTGACGTCACGAAGATCGAACATTCGATTATTTTTACGATTATCGAAATACATCGAAACAGTATTATTTCGTATTTCGACGAGTTATCATCGAAACTTTTGACTTCTCATTAGAGGTAAGATTTAAATCATTATTTTTATCATATTTTTCAATAAGATACAATATACGCGAAGTATAATTAAATAATGTTTAAATAATAGAACATTTTTCTTTTTTTAATATATTATATACCTATTAATATACTTCAAATATTAAATAATTTTATTTATTATTTTATTGGATGAAAATTTGAAACTCAAAATCATTAATAATTAAGAACGTTAAAATAGATGTATTTTACTTTTAGGCTAGTGCAAAATCATGGTTGAAGAATCCTTAATAAACAACTATGATCGAATTAAAAGAAGATTCACATTAAACGTGATTGATTAATATAATATTGTAACTCGTGGATCTCCATATGTAGCAACCTCCACGCGGTGAGATCTGGGTCGGTATTACTTGTGATCCATCTAAATGTAATTGTAAATCATGTAACGCAAGTACTACCGAGCAAATGGCTACATATTCCAGGACACTTTTGAAATATTTATTAATCATTATTCTATTTACATTATACATTAATAATTATATTTCCGAAGATACTAACAAACAAAAGATAACATTAAATATGAAATAATTTATTAAAGAAATGCACTAGACATTTTCAAATTTAAATGATATTTCATGATATTTTTGTTAAAATTTTAGATGTAAATTATAACAATTTTTCTATATTATTATCGTGAAGTGTGTTATCCTTGGGTTTGAAATGAATTAGATTAAATAATATAATGCACGTCATTTTAACATATACATGAAAATCAGTGGTAGGGATAGAGGTTTCATTTTTCGCCACAGTTTTCAAGAGGCGCTACTGTAGATAACTTGATTTTTCTCAACAATCTTGATAATCGTGTCTATAAATTTTTCTATGAAACTAGCTCAAATCGCGAATTAACAGTTTTTATGAGAATTCGAATTCGTCATGTAATAAAATTTGTTGATTTTTTTTTGATCGATTTGACAAAATAATTAGTTTAATAAAAAAAAATAAAAAAAATAAAAAATATGTAGCATGTGTGAATGTGACATAAATAAAATAGTAACTTTTGTATTTGAAAATATAGTTAAAAAAAAAAAAAAAAAAAAAATTATTACACACATTTGGTAACCGTGCATAAACGGGAGTTAGCAGCTGGGAAGTTACAACGATGTCGTCTGTTGTAGAGAAAATACGGCATTGTCAGCGAAATATTAAGAAATATTCTGATAAAGAAGAAAAAGTCAGTATTTTTAGTTATTATTATTATTATTATTTTCGATAATAGTGAAGATTAAATATTGCGATATGAAAAGAAATAATTTAACAAAAAAAAAATCTTAAATGTATACGATAACCTATGAAAGTTTTCAAAAAGAATGAATTTGATACATCATGATCTCTTAATAAAATAATATTACTACGCGTTTCAAAAAATGTATATTTATATTAAATTGCTTTTCAATGACTTTTGTAATGAAATGATAATATATTTAACCTATGTATATATGTATTTACTTAAATACATATTAATGAATGTTATAAATTGAACATCTTGATCTGTTGCTTATTTGTGAGGAAAAAAAGGGGGGGGGGGAAAAGAAAGAACATTGTATGCATAATAGTTTTAAAAGCAATAATTATTTCTATTTTATTTACATTATACCTTTAATATTAGGTTTATCTTTTTTTTTTCTAAATGTAAACACATGTATACACACATACAACTGTTTCATATATATTCTTTTATATTTATCTATAAATTCAGATAAAAATTTAAATGTTGTTATTGAATAATGTTCTCTTATATTTCAGCTAATGAAACAGAATGAAATTGAATTGTATTTCATTATTTTCTTCTACGATTACTTATTTATAGATGCTGCATTATATACAAAGACTGTATAATTTACCAGTAACGGTACAACATCTTCAAGATACAGGAGTAGGGCGTACTGTTAATGGATTAAGAAAATATGAAGGTGGTGTTGGAGATGCTTCCAGAGCTTTAGTGGCAAAATGGAAAGCTATGGTTGCAGATGAAGAAACAAGTGAAGGGGAAGACGATGAAGCCTGTGTTCCTGATGTTTCTGAGTGTTACGATAGACCGGAATCTCCAATGTTAAAGAAAAAACAAGAAGCAGATAGTACGGTGAAAATATCAAGGTATATTATAGAAATTTATTATGTTAATAAATAAAAATACAAATAATATCGAGGCAATGTATTAACAAATGATTAAATTCAAAATACAGACATGAAGAAAAAGTAGATAAAAATGAAATATCAGAGCATAGCTCGAAACATTCTAATAAGCATGATATCAAAGGTAAATCTGAAAATGAATCTAACGTAAATAAGGAATCATCGAAGACTTTGAAACATGAGTCACAAAAAGAAAAACATGATAAAAGTCATTCTAAACACGAGTCAAGGGATAATAAACGATCTTATTCTAACGATCCTAAAAGCAGTAGTAGTAGTTCTTCTACGCATGTAAAAAAATCTACTGATAAATCTTCTTCTCATAGTAATAAATTAGATAGTACTACAGATAAACAAGACGAATATAACAAAAAAAGAAAAATTAGACAATTGCAATAGTGGAAAAAAGAAATATAAAAAGCCAAAACTTTCTGAAAATGAAAGTGATGATGATAGAACTAGTTCTTATAATACGGATAAACAAAATGTCAACGATTTTCAAACGGAATTAAATAAGAAAACACATATTGAAGTTAAACAGGAAGACGTAAATAAAGTTGAATCTAAAAAAGACAAGAGTAAATCTCGTGAAAAAGTTAAATCAAGTTCGTCTAGTAAAGAGGAAAAAGTACACGATGATAAAAGTAAAAAGAAATCAGAGGAAAGTAAAGAAAAACAAAAAACGGACAGTCATCGTTCTAGTAAAAGTTCTAAATCAAAAAGTCATCATAGTAGTTCTAGTAGTAGAGATCATGCTAAGGATAAAGACAAAGATAAAGATAAGGCTAAGGATAAGGATAAAGATAAGGATAAGGATAAAGGTAAAGATAAAGATAAAGATAAAGATAAAGATAAAGATAAAGACAAAGACAAAGATAAAAGCAAAAGAAAAGAGAACGAAGAAAGAAGACATAAGCATCAAAGTAAAAGTAGCTCTGATTCGAAAGAAAGCAAATCTGGTTCGAAGGAATCAAAAGAAAAAGTCAAAATCAAACAAGAAATCAATGGAGACGAAGGAATCGATTGTAACTCCGGTTAGTTTTTATATTTTTTATATTACATAATATATCAAAAGAAATATATATATATTAAGATTTATTTATATAGTAAACATCTTTTTTCGGCAGGTGCAAGTTTTGCAGAAGCTCTTGGAATGTGTACAGTTGCACCAGGATCAAAGAGGCGTCATAATAATTCTCCTAATTTAAATTCTTCAAAAGGTTTCAAATCAGAAACAAATGTATCGTCTACTCTCAATAACAAAAAACAATCGTCTACGAAACCCGAAGCTACAAGCAGTGATAGTTTAAATGTAAATTATTTGTATATATATATATATATATTTTACTAACATATTTTTAGTAATAACACTCAATGAAATTACTTTAAAATAATTAATATACAAGTTTGTGCTTTTCATAAAGATTTTCATTTGCAGCCTTTGCCTCTTTTAGCATCAAATGTAAAGTTAGAACCATTAAGTGTGAATTTGGCATCTACATTACCTGAAATAAGTCCTAATTACAAACCACTGTCATATATTAATCCTGTACATCGTAAAGAGGAAGATAAAACTCTTACTGACGTAATTCACGTTAAAAATCAAAGGTAATTTATTAATACATTTAGATATGTTTGTGAAATAGATAACGTTGAATGTGTGAAGTTATATTATATTATATGCTTTATTTTAGGACCAAAGTATATTCTGGGAATAAAACTGGTTATACAAGTGTACCTTCTCTTTACGAAATTTGCATAAGAGTGTTGATAGAGAATATTGATGGTAATATTTTATTTTTATTAATTTTTAAATACTATAATTAATTTTCTATTCTATATATATATATATATATATATATATGGAATTTGTAAAAAAATTAGACCGTTGAGTAATTGAAACTGAATCTTTTGTTATCCTTCGGTAATAACCTCTTCACAAATGCCTATTTATTTGAAATAAAGTTACACGTTCCTATATATAGATATAATTTTATTCTATAGCGCTTGAATTTACTGGTGGTGTCCCATATGACATAATAAAGCCAGTTTTAGAACGAGCTACGGCAGATCAGTTATACATGTTAGAACATCATAACCCCTATTTAATTGAAGATACGGATTCTTTATGGCAATTTCATTGTAATCGAGAATTCAGAAATAAACAAAGACAGGAAATGGAATCATGGCGTGAGATGTATATGGTATTATAAACATTTTTATTATTTATATAACATATTTCAATGAGACAATAAATTACTCACGTTATTATTTATAAGGTAATAATAATAATAATATTCATATATTTTTGTAATATAGCGTTGTTTGGATGAAAGAGAAGAAAAATTGAAAACCTTAACTGCCAATATAAAACAATCTATAGATAAGACTGTACCATTAAGATCAGCTAAGCTTGCATATGTTGATAATGTTGTTAAACCTCCTAGGAATATTTTAAAAAAGCAAGCTAAGTATGGAACTAATTCGATTCCTACATCGACGTCTGATTTGAAAAAATTGATCGTTGGTGGTGGACCTAACGCAGCAACTAATATATCTGTACCACCACCTCCAATGAATCGAGTTAAACCATCTTGTAAGTTAAATTATATGATAAAAACATTTGTACATTAAAATTATTAACATTTTTATCTGTTTCATTAATAGCGAGCATGGTAAAGAAGACAAAAGCACCTCTTATGGCAAAAGCTCTACAATTAATAAAAGGGCGTTACAAGCGGTAGTTTGTATAAACATTTTGTAGGTATATTTTTAACTATAATGTATAAATAATGTTTCCACTATAATATTTTTTTAACAATTATGTTGTGATATGGGTAATATTCTTCTATTTCGAAAGACAAATTATGTTGCAAGATTATATATTTAACATTTATATTCTTGTAATATTGATTTTTAATTTACACGCATATAACATATGAATATCATTATAGAAATATTTGATGCATTTAAGAGTAATAATTCAAAAGGAAGAGAAAATTGTTAGATTTATACAATCCGAACTGAAATGTAAATGATTAATTTACTTTGGTTTGAATTGTAAAATATTAATTTGACGTGTGCTCGTTTTCAAAATTCATATGCTTCCATATTTTGATTATGTGTTTTATACTAAATATATACGTATTTCTGTTTTGTGACATTACATACACTGAAACAGAGACGTGCAAATGTTTAGTTCGAAAATAAATTATTCTTCTTTTAATGTTGTTTAACACGTTGAGTACTACCATGTCAGTCATTAATGATTAACACTGAATTTCCGTTTAGGTCGTGTTAGGCTCCGGTGTCTGACGCTCAACTTTTCGTTTTGACGCGCATGGCTTGACGAAGATTTCTGTAAGAATTTGCGTGGCACTCAACGTGTTAATTGTCCTTAGTCAATCATATTTTTAAAAAATAAGCTACAAAGACCGCGAATTGAAGAAGGGGTCGCGCTCAGGGACGGGATCACTGGCGGGATTTGGTTATTTGCGGCAATGAACTTTCGAGTTCTTAATGCAAATTAATAATAATAATAATAATAATCAAGCATGTTTAATCTTCGAACAATTCAGATAAGAAATATTTGTGTTGGTAATTATGACAGTAGAGTAAGTGAAGAAAATGAACAAAAGTATAATCATATTTATTTTATAATATAAATAATTATAATAATATGTAGTCAATCATAAGATTCATTTTTTATTTTTCTTCATTATATTTGACTTACTCTAGTGTCATAAATGAAAGGCACATTTATAGAAATCGATCATTTTTAAACTAACATAGTAAAGTTGTCGTGGCTGTGAAAATATAACGATGATAAAGGAGAGAGAGAGAGAGAAAAGAAAAAAGGAAATCTAATTATGAAAGCCAATTGCGAGCTTAGCGAGCTAATCTTGTACGTCTCTGCAACAAAAAATCATCATCTTAAATATGTGATCAAATTTTTATTTACATTAACTTCAATAATACAAAATTTTAGGATTGAAATTACAATATACATATTTGATCATGTTTTATGATAAGACATATAAAAGAATAATTGTTATGAAATATGTGCTCTTCTCACTTTTAAGTTTTATAATTTAAGTGTAATTTATAACAAATGGTCTAAATAGCAAAATGATTAGTCTACTTTTAGTACTACTATTATCAATTTAGTTTGTTAAATAATATCCAAATATTATGTTCATACAGTATACTTATTAGTGATTATTTTAAATGAATAGTAATTTAATTTTAAAATTCATTAATACACTGAACGTATATATGAGTTAATTAGATACCTAAATGGTTCACGTTGAACACACACATATGCCCCTTTCGTCCTCAAAGGGTGAAATTTTTGTTAAGTGTTGAGTAACATCAGTAGATTATTTTCATGTTTATAATATTCAATTGAGTTGTATCAACTTGAAATTCCAAAGTTTTGTTGATCTCTTTGACTATGGCATAATCTTGCACGAAACCATCAATTATATTCCATATGTCAGTTGATATGAATTACCGTTGCAATTTGTTTATAATTACAGTTATGTTCATTTATTCATCCTTCTCTCTGTGAAGAATATGTATATATATATGTGCCTTTTACAGTCAAAGAGTTAATTAATTTTTCTCGATACATCTACGATAATTGTTAAATGGTTTTGCGTTCGTGTTTAGAATAATTGTATGTGTTAAAGAAAATCTTTAATTTTTAATAAACACATAAAAAGAATGGGGGAAAAAGAAAAAAAGGAAAAAACGAAATATTTGAAATTGCAAAAAAAAAAAAAAAAAGATATAAATAGTTGCCATTTTAATTAATCATTATGCTATTATGGAACATTGGAAATTTATAATTAATAATTCATGAAACATTAGTGTTCCTATAATTAATTTTAAAGTAATTACCTCTTGTACATATAACATTATTACAAAATTATACATACTACATTTCTCAATAATTTCATTCGTATCGTAATAAATAGATTGCGATGACATCATGCTCTAATATGTTTAAGTTAATAATTTTGTAGCATAAGAAAGATATTTTATATACGCCATGACATCATAATAATTATTTGTAAAAATACAGATATAATTACATCACGAATCAAAATACAATATAATATAGTTTGAATCAATTTCATTGTAATATTTTCTTTATTTGTAATTACAAATCTATTGGTTGATAAAGATACTTTATTAAAATAATGTAATTAATACTTTAGTTTTTTTTTTATAAATAAGAAGAATGCATACATTTTACACATTTAATTTTATGCATAGATTTTTCCGTTTAAATGAATATATATATCATCTAGTAATGAAAATATATTCTTAAAAATATGTGCATGAAAATTAAATTTCAATATGTGAAAATTTGCATAGAATTGAATTATTTTATTTTATATTATAATTGGTATTTAATATAATATAATATTTTTGTTGTTGTGCGAATGTGATATAAAACATGATAAATGATCGGGTAAATTAATTTTACTTGTAATATGTTTCCATATATTTGTATATAAAAATAGTATTAGTTATATTAGTATTATTATTATGATATAGTTATTATTCTGTATTTATATTAGGGAATATTTAAAACAAAATTATTATCTTATAAACTAATGTATGCATCGAAAAAATATTAAAATTTCATTAAATTCCACATCAAATAAAATGTGGAATTTACTTAACATCGTGCGAACATAAATTCTTTCAACAATAATAAAATATTTCCGATTCTTTTATTTTTTTCCATCTCAGCATATACATAAATATATACATGTAATTATAATTTAAAAAAAAAAAAAAAAAAAATCATAAATGTAATAATAAAATCAAAATTGTCGTCTATAATATATTTGAAAAGCGCGCTCAAATTGTTGCTATGGTATTGTATCGTGAATTTGTATTCGTTATAAGGTATTTACAATCTTATCCAATCATGTGCCAGTATTAGATAGAAAGATTTCATTGATTAGTCGATTTTAGCTGATGCAGAAAGTTATGCAATTGTGAATGGATACTTAAACGTCGTTGCCAAAGTTTATTATTCATTATTGTATATCGAATGACATTTAATTGAGAATCAACCTTAAAACGACGACAGAACTTCAGTGGCTGCTGTCAAAGGTTGAACGAATGGGTTTTAATGTCAGTGAACGTGCAGAGTAATCTTATAATAAATTAAATTGTGAGTGATAAAACAAAAGTTATATCGTTATCATCTGTTCTTAGTGTGGGGTAAGCACCACCTATCAAATTATATTCGTTTTTTCTTTGACATTTTGATGTTTCAAGAAGAAATCTGCTGCATTTTCATTAAGAATATTATTTGCTATCATCTCTGATGAGAGATGATTAATAGTTAAATAATAATTATAAATCTTTACATATATACTTCTTGTTAAATAAATTTCAATGATTTAACGTTAATGTTATTACAACAATTTAAGTTTATGTTATAAATTGTATTATTTCAAAAAGAAAAGATCAAAAGGAAGAAAATAAGTCGTTATCCTTTCTTTCTTTCTTTCTTTCTTTCTTTCTTTCTTATACTACACGTGTAAACGAGCTTTAATTGTATATACATACTTATTGATGTGACACATTTCCCAAATTTTGTATTCTCAATTTAATTTAGCCCCAATTCACTCTATATGTCTACAGTATCGTTTTATTACTATTGAGAAATACAAGCTATAATAATCTTCAAATCAGAATAAACTGATTCTCTTATATATCCTATATATATATATATATATATATATATATATATATATATATATATATATATATATATATATATATTTGATAAACAATTTATACATTTTGAAACAATATATTTCAGTTTAAATATATATTGAATATAAATATATGAATGTTTATGACAGTAACAATAATAATAATAATAATAATTGACTACAATGATGTAGATATCTAATAAGTATTTTTAGAATAAGTAAAAAAAAAAACAAAAAAGAAAACGATTTTAAATGTAATTGAATTCTTTGAAAGAGAAACAAAAAAGTTATACATTGATATTATTTAAATGATTATTATTATCGTTTGATTATATTTGTATATGATTATAAATAGACATTTTTTCGTTATGCATAATAGTAAATATTTTCTAGATTTAATGTTACAATTATTGTTTTTTAATAAAAAAAATATGAATTATTATTAATATTAAAAGTAATTCTCTTGTTAAATTTTCTCTGTAATCTGAGTGTTAAACATTTTATCTCTTTTTTTTTCTTTCTATATATATAATTTTTTATAATAGTTAATGATAAGAGAGTATTATGTAAGCCTTGCATATATACAACAGTAAAATTGTCTCTTGTATATTATACAAATAAGAAAATGATTGTTTGTTTGTTTTTTTTTTATAATTATTAAATAAAATATGAATTATTTAATTATGAAAATAATTTACAATAATAAGATATTAATGAAAATATTCATTACAGATATTAAATAGAAAATAACTGATTTTCAATGGCGCAGATAGATTCACCAAAGTCAATTCCTGATCAATTTAAGTAAGTAAAATTATTGTACGATCGTCTTACAATTGTCAAGAAATAACTGCTTGCTGGTTTCAATTGTGTCCCATTTAATACGAGATCGTTTATTTAAATTGTTATACGAGGTCATTTGTATTATAAATACAATGTAATTTGTTATTAAATTAAATTGCGTTTAAATTGAATTTTATGTGTTAGAATAAATTGTGATACTTAAAATGTATATTCTTATGTAATAATAAATTGTAATTGTATTTATTAATGATTTTAATGCAATTTTATGAAATAATTAATCGTATTACGTATTATCGAATTAATAAATTTGATTGTATTTAGATATTATAAAATATCTTGCATTCAAATTTCGCGCGTTTTTTCTATTTTTGAATGGTTATATATTTGAATAATATAAATACTCGATGAACACAAAGTTGTTGTAATCGCGTTTATCGTTTTATACAATTACAAATGATTTTATTTTAGGCTTTTACCAAAGATAATAAATGGAGGAATTGCCGGAATTATCGGCGTATCTGTAGTATTTCCTTTGGATTTGGTAAAAACGCGGTTACAAAATCAAGTAATTGGACCAAATGGCGAACGAATGTATAGCTCGATGTAAGTTAAAACTTGGATAAATGAGAACTTCTGCTCAATTAATTCGTATGTATTCAAATTAATAGTGTTTAAATGTTCAATGTCACACTTAAAAAAAAAAAAAAGAAAAAATTATCACTAACACGACAGTAACGTTTTATTGCACAATTATCTTGTTGTTAATATGTTAATAATTTATTGTTGACGAATTTAATTGAAACAACAGAGAAAAGAAAAATGTAATAATAAATGAATATTTTGATAGGTTCGATTGTTTTAAGAAGACTTATAAAGCGGAAGGATATTTTGGAATGTACAAAGGATCCGGTGTAAATATTTTATTGATTACGCCGGAAAAAGCCATTAAACTCACTGCCAATGACACATTTAGACATTATCTCTCCACTGGTCCTGGGTATGTTTATGTGGATGTTTAAATACGTATCAACTATATTTTTATCAGGTACGATGTCTCTAACCAGGCACAACACAAATCGACAAATTTAAACAAGAGAGTCCAACGTTTATAATATACATATATATATATTATATGTATTTGTCGAATTTACGGCCATTTTATTTTTGCTCTTTTTTGTTGCTTTTTTTTTTAAATTTTTCTTTACAAATTTTCAATTGATTTATTTCATTTTCTTTTAAACATATTATTATTTAATTATAAAACATCGCACTCTTAATTGTTCAATTACAATATTTGCATATACATACGCAAGTATATCAGAGAAAAGAAAAGGCAAATAGATTATGCACGTCAATTGATTTATTTCACAATAAATTTTTAACTGCACCCGCATTGATACAAGAAAAAAAGGAAAAAACGAAACATTGAAAAAAAAAAAAAAAAAAAAAAAAAAACAATTTACGAATTTTTGTTTACACAAAATTTTATAAGATTATTATTTATATGATTATGTTCTTCCGTAACAAAGCGTATATCATGTATGGTATGGATGATACACAAGCCTGACACAAGAAAAATAGAAAAATCAGGAGGTGGCAGTAAAAATAAAAGTATTTTATCGCTGAGGGGATGTGTGTACAATACAGGCAGAGTCACGAAGAGAATCTCTATAGCGCAAATGCAACATACACTAACAAAAAAAGTACGTGTAAAAAAAAAATGTCAAATGGTTGAATTGAGATCCGTAGAGCATTTTTTGGCGAGTAGTGCCTCTCTCTCTCTCTATATATATACTACTAACAATAAGAGATTGCAATTTTAAAACATTATAAATCTTTTTTTTTGTGTCCCACCTTTTGTTTTTTATTCGTAAATAAATTTGTGTCTCTTTTCATAATTATTAATATTATTAATTAAAAATTCTCGCTAAAAAATGTCATTACAATAAATCGTCAAACACTGGATCTGTCCTATTCCTCTATCTAATCATATTAAGAAAACAAACAAAAAAAAAAGAAAACAAACAAACAAACAAAAAAATATGATTTTTGACAATATTTTTAACATGTAATATTTATTTATGTTATTTGTTATAATGTATGTGTAATACTGGTTTAGCATTGAGATGAATTTATCACTGTGCAAGCAGTGAGACTTCTTTTTATTGCAATCGTTAAGTTTTACAATGTTATGAAATAAGAACATATGCTAACAGATAAGGTATATATATATATATATATTAAAAAGAAAAAAAGAAATTTGTGCGATTTTACCACAAGTAGAGATGTGATTGTAATCTTTAATCACTCGAATAGTTTCACCATTTCCAAAGCATATGACCTACAACAATTATTATGATAGCCCCCATTTATATTTATTAATTTAGTGTGGACATTTTTTTTTTTTTCTTTTTCAAAACAATCATCTTGTCAAGATGTTATATTTATTTATTTTGTGTCTTTTTTTTTTTTTTTCTTCTTTATTAATTTCCATAGCCAACAACTGCCATTACAACGTGAAATGTTGGCTGGAGGATTAGCAGGAGCTTGTCAAATAGTTATTACAACACCAATGGAATTACTTAAAATTCAAATGCAGGATGCAGGAAGAGTTGCTGCAGCTGCTAAAGAATGTAAGCAATTGAATATTATTTATTAATGATATATTTATTTATTTCTTTTTTCTTATTTATTATATTACAAAAATTATATGATTAAACTATTTGTCAAATTTGCTTAATAATATATTGTTTCTTTGTTATATAGCTGGAAAGACTGTACCGAAAGTATCAGCGTTATCTTTAACTAAGGATCTTCTTAAACAAAGAGGAATACTGGGACTTTATCAGGGAACAGGAGCAACGGCACTAAGAGATGTTACGTTTTCCATTATTTACTTTCCTTTGTTTGCTAGACTAAATGATCTTGGGCCAAAACGAGAAGATGGATCATGTAAGTTATTGATCTACTTATTTCATATCAAATATATTTGTAAAGTATATTTTCAACAAATTATTTTCAAGAATCGATTTTATAGAAATACATTTAGTACAATTTTAAAAGAAATTCTTTTAGAATTAATAGATATTATTTTGAAGATTATAAGTTCAATGATTCATTATATAATTAGTTTTTATATTACCTTATCATATAGATGTAATGAATTTCTTTGGGACTCGTAAACAATACAGACTTGTTACAGTGAAAGATTATATAATATTTGTTTGGTCATCTAAAATACTTTTATTAAGATTTGTTTCGAGTAATGATAATAAGTTTTTCTACAAAATTACAGCAAAGTCGAGCATGTATTTAAGATACCTTAGATATAAAATAGTTATAGTTATTATAGAATATATAATTTTAGTCAGAAAACATGTATACGTTTGGTATCTTATTAATTTAGTCAAATCCACACAAAATAATTATACGAATTCCCTATAGTTATGTATCATCAATCGAAGAATATTTTTATTCTTGCTAATACTAGTTCCCATATTTATAAATACTTGTACATAAATGCGTTATATTTAAGCAATATATTTGCCTTGTTATTTTTTCTATGTCATTGATATTATTATAATTAGGAGTGATATAAAGCAGATTTTTCTTACATTACTGTACAATTATACCGATATATATATATATATATATATATTGTACAGTTAATATTATAGTATATATAATTATTTATGTAAATATAATAGGATCTTTTATCATATCATGGTAATCGTGATTTATAAATTGAAGCCATTTAAATTATTTTGTTGTTGTTGTTGTTGAATATAATTACAATTATACGTTTTATTAGAATATTTATGCTCTTAAAGATACAAATTGATGAAATACATCTAAAATATGAGGATCCAAATCTGGAGTAAATAATAACGTTTCTAAAGTTGATGAATATTTCTGTACTTGTTCGTGATGAGTCAAGAACACTTGTTGTAGTCGTCCTATAGTCCATTTGTACCAATGAGTATTGTAATCAATATTATCTGTATCACATCTAACTAAATGCTCAGAAAGTATCATTATAAATCGTTGAAATATGATGAGAAACAAATTTTTTCTGATCTGCTTGTGCCGCTTCTAGTTTTTCCTCCATTCTTTCAACAACATCTTCTGATGGTTTCTCTCTATTACGATCTTTATTAGTGTCATCATCCTCCGATGAAGAACCAGATCTACTTTCAGCTCTTCTTAATTTTTCTCTAGCTTCCGCCAATTCCGTAGTTAATTTAATGACATGTTTATTTTTTTCCTTATTGTAAGATGCAAGATTTCCCATATATATAGTTTTGTAAATTCTGATGCCATTTCTTTAGAAAATATCCAATTAGCGATAGCACTGCATTCTATAATGCCAGTTTTCAAAAATTTATCCGTTAATACTGCCATCATTTGATAATGATTCTTCCATAATGCATACATATTTCTTAATATACATATTTCAGCTTCTTCCGTTTCGGCAAGTACTTTAAAGACATAATGAAATTTTCCTATAGCTGCAAAACTGTGACTAAAACTTTTCGAACCAAGATTAAGTAACGTTTGAACAAATACATCAATTTTCAGCGGATTAAAATTATTTGTTTCTTCATGATCCTTAGGTCCTGGTAAAGTATTTAGAACATTTAAAACTTCTTCGGGTGTACATTTACGTCTTATTGATACAACTAGTTCATGAGCTGCAGCAGTACCAGGTAGAGAGCTTGCTCCTTCCGATGAATATTTATACACAGGTTCTGGTAGTGCAGGTATTAATTCGGCATACGATTCTGGCATCATATCACGAATCCTTTGATAATATGATAATCGTAAGGCTTTTTGCAATACTTCTCTAATAAATTTAGGTCTTGGATGCTCTGGATCACGTTGTAAACAAGAATCCCAATCTTCCCAGGACCATCGGAATTGAAAGTTACTCAAATGATATGAAAACCACCAAACAAATCTATCGAAAGCAGTAGCTGCCATGCTATCTATTCGACGAAACAAAATTTCTGTTGCTTGAGCCAATACTTGTGGCATTGTCGAAGGCTGTAGTTTGCAAAGTTCTATCAAAATAGATCCGTAACAAATTTCAAGATGTTCAGGCGTTGGTAATCTAAATAATTCTCCAAATATAACTTCAACTATACAATAATCCAATGGAATTTTGGCCTTGTATGGAAAGTTCAATAATTGTGCAGCACAGTCTTTCCTTTCAAAATAATAATTGTTAATAATCTGGCGCAAATGTTCTTCTATAAGAAATCTTTCGATGGCATGGCTACCAGGTAATAGAGGTCCTTCTGCGGGACAATCTGTATAATCAAACATACGAAAGACAGCAGTAGGCAATGGATAGGTACAATTTTCATGATGCGGAGGGGGTATTATCGCAGGCAAATTGTGTTGTAATGCTTCACACAAAATAGAATCAAAAGCAAGATATGGTCTGGGAATGTGTTTCTCTGCCCAATTGTCTTGCCTAAGTTTTCTAACTTGTGCCCACAAACAATCCAAATATTCTTCTTGTGGATGAGGCGTGTCGCTTGACCAAACTCTTAAAGCTGGTTGATGTTTCTTGCTACGTTTATTTAAAAATATTTCAATGGTTACCATTAAATGATCCAATTCTTGTTCCTTTTTCTCATAGAGTTCTCTTCCGACCCATGGTAATGTAGATAAAACAGCAAAAACGTACCAATCGCGTCTTACTTGTGGTACACTATCTTCATTTGCAGCATCCAACATGTTATCGAATAACTGCATCAATGAGCCACACGATAGAACATGACAATTAACTAAATCTGCAAGGAACCTGAGCGAATATCTTGCTACGTTCCATTTGCACGCCTTTAAAGCATCTTTGAAATTTTTTACCATAAAATCAACAAATTCACCCCCGAAATTGAAATTTTTTGCATTTAATAAGCCAACCAGAGTTGTATAAATGGTACATTTTTCTGGCATTTTAATAGCACAATCTGTTAAAATTCGTAATATCTTACTACGAAATAATCCAAGATCAGCTTCCAAAACTGAAGCAAGACCTTCTAAATTACTTTCTAAGGAGGATGTTGATTTTTCTCCTACTCTTAGAATTAAACATTCTAAACGATCTTCGATTTCTTGATTTTCTGAAACACGTCTTCGCTTTTTATAGATACGTTCGTATCCATCGTCTTCATTATGTATTCTTTTACGACTCATTTTGAACGATTTTAATCGTATAAATGATTCTTACAATATATGATCTTTATTTCGTGACCTTATTTATAGCAAACTTTAATAGTTATTAACGGTTAACTTGAAACTCACGCACAAATCTATGCATTGACGAAACTTTTCAATATATCGTCAATGATGACTCGACAACGAGAGGGAAAAGATGACGCTGTGGTAGCTAAATTTGAGGTTAAAGTTTACACGATAAACGCATGGTGGCGCTGTATGCACTATTATTGCCTTTATATTTAAAACATGCGACTAATGTATTATGCTTTATCTTTTCTAGCTGTATTTTGGTGTTCATTCCTTGCTGGATGTGCTGCTGGTTCTACTGCTGCATTATTAGTCAATCCTTTTGATGTTATTAAAACAAGATTACAAGCTATTAAGAAGGCACCTGGTGAACCTTCATACGATGGAGTATTAGATTGCATTAAGTGAGAATACATTTAATATTATCTTCTTTTTTTATATCAATATATCAACAATATCATATTTTTTGTTGTATTTTACAGAAAAACACTTGTCAATGAAGGACCAACCGCGTTCTTTAAAGGAGGTGCATGCAGGATGATAGTAATAGCGCCATTATTTGGTATTGCACAAACCGTTTATTACCTTGGAGTTGCAGAAAGAATTTTAGGTTTGAAATAAAGTATAATATGTCTGCTGTAAGCGATGCCATTCGATAACTCTGGGAAACCGACAATAATTGGCATAGAAATATATTTAAATATGTGTTGTTTAAATGCTATCACTAAAATATTACATCTAATGTTATAATTAGACAGTCGCATATTTCGCGTATTTTATATACAGCTGCTTATTATTTTTTTTCTTTATATTATTAAGAATTACAAATATCTATTTTGTAGTTCTAAGTGATCAAAGTTATTCCTAATATTTAGCTTATATTATTTAATCGAATTACTGCTTATATTATTAGCACCAATGGCGAATTTAACTTTGTATTGATTTTGAGAATTTTTATATGTATGTTTGTATGTATATATATTTATTTATTTATATGCATACATGCATATATACATACATACATACATACATACATACATACATACATACGTATAAAGAATAAGTAATTTAGGAACTATTCAGAATAAAAGTCCATGCTGGGTTCATGGATTATTATAATTATGTCGTTTTATGTTGCCTTAAAATAATGTTTATATAATCTTTTAGACATATATACACAAATATATACACACACATACATACACATACTATATATATATATATGTGTATATATATACGTATGTGTTGATTTATGAATATTAATAAATTGATTATGAGAACAAAGTTTACAAAGAAATCAACAAAATTAGGAATGTTTGTCATATTAACGTTATGAGCCAACATCGAAATAATATACAAAGAGTTTATGTATAAAAATGTGAATATTTTCTTTTTCAATGAATTACCTTTATTTTACATTTTCTTTTTATTATTTTCATTAATAATAATCGCTGTACAATATTTGTGATGTAAGATTTATGTATAAATAGAGTATAGTGCATTAAATCGTTGCATGCTTCCATTCGTGCATAAAATCAAAATGAAACGAAGGATATATTCGAGTTCATCGGATCAAATATAAAATACCCAACGAAAAAAAAAAAAAACGATAATCCCCTATGAAGAAGTCTACATTTAAAAATTAATACACATGCATTCCTAAAAATTTACAAACAACAGCAGCAGACATACACGCATATACAGAATATATTACACAGAAAAGAAAAAGAGAATATTCAAGAATGAGGTATAAAGAAGTTACATTGGTACTTACGAATGACGTATTTTAATGTACTTAACATTGATACGTATCGACATGCTAATTACTTTATAATAATAATAATAATAATAATAATTATAATCAT
Source organism: Polistes dominula (assembly GCF_049000335.1). Lineage (NCBI taxonomy): Eukaryota > Metazoa > Arthropoda > Insecta > Hymenoptera > Vespidae > Polistes > Polistes dominula. The sequence goes on from NW_028301040.1 coordinate 1,119,202, forward strand.
GTACAGACATGCATCACAAATGCAATTGACTTTATTATATTTATTGTATATTTTATCACATATGTATATAGAAAATTGTCAGGTTGTTTCTATAATTAGGAATCACTGAGAATGAACACGTTTGTTCGTTCAGTGTTTGAAAATTTGGAGAGAAATATAAAAAAAAAAAAAAAAAAAAAAAAGAAACAAAGGAAAAAGTGAATAGAGCATTCAGATAAATTTATTGGAATGATACTCCGAAAAAAAAAGGAAAAGAAACAAGTTCTATCATTGAAACACTAAGAAGATGTATTAAGGAAAAGGTACCCAATGAGGCAATGTTTTTATATAGCTGTAAAGTGCATCACCAGGACTTAACGTTTTCGATACTTGCCGGTGACCAAGTAATTTATAATCCTTGGCAATTTTTCCACTTTTAACGCCCAATTCAATAACTTTTTCTGCAGCATGTAGCTGAGACTTCGGCGGTAATACAGAGTTAAACGTACCAATGAATGATATTCCTATGCTTTTATTATTGTATCCAAAGGCATGTGCACCTACGAAATCCCAACTACGTCCAACGTAAGCAAGACCATCACCGCCAACTAGAAAATTGTATCCAATGTCCGACCAATGCTTTGATTCGATGTGAAACGTTTGTGCGATTCTCACATGGAGAGTACATTCCGATTGCGTTGAACAAAATTCAGTAGCTGTATGGCTGATGATAACGTAAGGGACAGGATGTTTTAATTTGTCCAAGGGTTTCGTTGGTGGCTGTGCTCCCCATTCGTTTCGCGGGACGAATCTCACGCTATTTACTATAACACCTGAAATCAATTTTTATTTAATTACTTACTTACAGATAATACAATTTTCCTATTTTTATATAGGTAAGTTAAATTTCTTAATTATGCGTTAGATGCAGCAAAATAATTTACTTTTATAATTATTAATTTATATCTCATTGAAGTATGGTAGAATTTGAAGTGTCCCTCGTTAATATTTCAATGTTATAATGGGATATTGTTTATAGCACAATATTGATGAATTATTTATATTCCATTCTATAATTAAATGTTTAAATAATTTCTTTTTTATTTATTTTATATAATATAAATTTCATAAAAAATAATATTAGAATGAATCTTAACAAAATAGGGTTACGAGGGTTGCAAATAGAAGGATATCTTGTATTTATATGTCTATTATATTTTTATATATATTTATCTATTTATATAAATAACTGTAACAAGTATATTTAGAAAAAGAATTAATTAAAGTAATGAAGGTTTCACCGTTGTGTCGATTATACTTGAAAAGAAAATATGTCAAAGGAGAAATGATTTTGATTTTGTTTCAAATTACGAACATCAATTTTACCCTCGAGAGAAGAATCTGGTATTTCCGGAAAAACTGGAGCTGGTGGGACATCGTGTCTGTGTGTGAGAAGTACAGAAGCCACAACTATTGTGGTCACAACAATTAACGCTATTGTACACAAAAGTGCTGCGCATCGCCACGTCCATAACCAGCTTTTTACTATAAAATAGCAATTAATTTAAAAAAAAAAAATACATAAAAAAGATTGCAATAACAATGCAAAAGATCATTTATATATATATAATGTGCATGTGTGAGAAAGAAACAAAAAAATGTTATTTAAATGTGCATTAATAGTTAATTATTATGAATAACAAAAATAACGTCATACACATGCCGATCTTTTCATTACTATTGCAAAATGAACAAAATGAAAAATAATTGAAATAAAAATGAGAAAAAGAATGTAAGAAGAAATAAGTTTAATACAAATGAAATATTTGATAAACATAATCAAAGTTTTGTGATCAATATTACGGTACGGTACGAATGATACAATCGAATATGCCATTTTAATTAATAATTATATCAAATTCAGGAGAGAGAGAGACAGAGAGAGAATGTTACATCATTCGTAGAAAATAAATATTAGTAAAAATAAGAAAAAGAAAAAAAAAAGAATATATCTATTTATCTATTTTTATCGATTCTATGATAATTTAACAAAATATATTTACTTTAATGAATTTAATCCAATATCGTTAGAATTAAATGATATCCATCCTTTAGTTAAGAAAAGAACTTAAAATTTAGCAAATTATTATTATTATCTAATTAAAATTTCTAACAATGGAAAAGAAAAATGAAAGAGATTTAAAAAACAAACAAAAAAATTGATGATAAATTTACCATTTTCTAAACAATTATGGCGTTCCCTGTAAAACTGAGTCAGTTGATTTATCTCTATGGAAGTACAATCAAAATCACTGGTGTAACATCTACTGTACTTAACGACATTATATTTATTCCAGAAATAATGAAATAAATCAAATGTGGCGGTGAAAATATATAACATTGTTGAATGTTTAATAAATAAATAAATAAATAAATAAATAAAATGAAAATGTGTATGGAACACGCGAACGATTATTATTGTTACTAAAACTGCTTTCGTTTTTCGACTCTATCTTAAGTTCAATAACTAATCTTTTATTATAGATTAATTTTGATAGGACCACGTGTTCCTTTCATTGTCTACCGGAAATTAAGATCAAGATAAATCTTTTAAAATTCGTGTAAAAAATTGATAACAAATTTGATTATACATTATCATCTATATATATATATATATATATATATATATATATATACGTATTGTTGTTGCAAAATGAAATATTTTTGAAGAAATGGAAGATAAAAAGACAAATTATATTAAATCACAACGAAGAAATATATTCTGTAATACGTATGATTGAAATAAATCCACTTAATGCCTACTTAATATTGAAAGTCAAATATACGATATAAAAATAATCTCGAGAAATAACTGATTATTCTATTATTATTATTATTATTTTTTCTTTTTTTTTTTTGAGAGGGAGGGGAATTATTCTTCCTCGTGGCCCTTATCGCTGCGGTGGTTTTTTTTTTTTTTTTTCTTTTTCATTAAAAAGATAACGTTTTCTTTGATAGATAAAAAAGAAGAAAAATAAAATAGGACTAAGTATATATATTATATATATATATATATATATATATATATATATATATATATATATATATATATATTTTTAAAAGATTACATCGAGCTAATAAATATTCTGATTGAAGTATTTATAGTCTTTCTCTATACAACACAAGGTGAAAAGTAAACGAAATTATTAATTATACCAATAAATTTGATAATTATTAAATAAGAATAAAAAAAGAGTAACTATTTAAATGTAAAAATCGTATTACACATCTGTAATCTATATGTGACCTTTATCATAATTCAGGCCACTTTTGATGTTCGATTTATTCCGAATAAACACACGTGGCTTAATGTTTAAGTTCATAATTTTTGAAAAAAAAAAAAAAAAAAGAAACAAATGTACAATTTCTACGATTAGAAGAAGCTTAATTTATCCAACCATGAGGATATCTACGTCATAAATAATTATAATCTCGTCATTCTAATTTTTAAGATTTAACAGATTGAGAAAGCTAACCATAAACAAAGATGATTAAAGTTGAAAATGTTCTCTCTCTCTCTCTCTCTCTCTCTCTCTGTTTGAGTATATACATGCGTCAATAGATTAATAATTGAAACGAAAGTTTTTTCCTTTTATCCTCAATTATCGAGATAAACGTTTTTCTCGTCGCGGTATATCAGATGCGCCATATTTACGCAACACTGTAGACAAAGTTTTGGCATGTCCATACTAATGAATATGAATAAACGAATGAATGAAAAAGAAAAACAAATAATATAGATAAATGTGATTATTATCATAAAACAATTACCTCTCTCGTAATCATTCTTTTGTGATAAAATAGGCCTGCTAAGACCATGTCCAGCTTTACCTAATGATAAATCGGATGCGTTAGCGTCCGATGTACGTGGTCCGTCACATTCAGTTGTTTCTTTACCCTCCACCGAAGATGGGTTCGAATAAATGAACTGTCTTATCGTTACCGGACCCTTGTATAAAGTTTTGTTACCCAGATGAACGTTCGTTGAGTTTTTCACGCATATATCACCGAAAGTTGATGGATCAGCATTTGGTAAGATCACTTTACCGTTAGGCACCATAATCTGTTGTTGATGTTGCACAACAGTGGACACTGGTAAATCTTTCGTCCATTCTTCTTCTTCAAAATCAGTATCATTTTCATCTTCATCATCTTCCTCTTCTTCTTCTTCTTCTTCTTCTTCTTCTTCAACAACAATCCCATTATTTGCACAACAATCAACTATATTCTTTTTATTATCTATGTCACTGCACTGCGTAGGAGTACCATTAATAACACCATTGCAATTAGCTGCTGTTATCACTGTATTATTATTGTCTTTAGATAATTGCAATTGTTCAAATTTAACACGATTATTTTTTGCCGAATTATGTGACGAATCAACTTGTGACAATTCGTTAATTGTTCTTTGGCTATCTTGTTCTTTTTGATGTAGATTATTGTCTGCTGTTTGTTGGCATTGGATCAGTGTCACCATACCCGTTTTCTGTTTCAAAGATTTACATTAAAAAATTTCCTAATACTTTATATACAAATAATGAGAAGAAAATGCGAATAAAATAGAAAGAAAAAACAAATCAATTTGATATAATTATATAATAAATATATCTACAGATGTATTATAGAAATTTTATGCAAGTGTTAAAATAGACGCGACCATATTTTTCATCGGAAACTGCACGATTGTACCATTGTACAAAGTAGAGTCGTCTTCTCTCATTTTTTTTTGTCTCCCCACCACATATTATTCGTAAGTTTTATACAAGATAATAAAGCACAATAGGAAGACATATCGAATATATACTATATATATATATTTAATAACCGACACAATATATTTATCATAATTATATAATTTGTTAAATGAAGTATATAGGTAACATCGTTAAAAATTCGTAATAATTATTATCGTCGTAACGTCTCCTTGATATTTAATTGCAAAAAATAATGAATATATATATATTGACAATATTATCAATACATATTGTCACTAGTATAAATATATAGATATATTTTTATCAACGTTCATCAATATTACAGGATGATTCATATCTACTTGAAATTACAAATGCAAAATTCAATAATTTTGCTTTTTTCTATCTTCTACTTTATCTTTGTATTACGCGAAGTTAATTATCTATCAAATGGTCACGAGTTTGAAACTATTAATTAGATAGGAAATGAAATGAAATGAAATATGTAGATATATTTAACGAAATAACTTTTGAAAATATGTTATCACCCGCTTACATATAAACACATACATACATACATCGAGAGATAATGAAAATCGATTAATCGATTATTACCTCTCGCAAATCATCATTTTAATATAACGTGGCCATTCCTGATCGATCAAATAAAACGTCGTTGTATTTTAATCGTTATTAATATGTATATAATAACAACAGATCTTCCTTGATTTTATTTTTCCTCTTTTCACTTCACTTCAAACGATTTCTTCAATGGCGTTAGTTGAACTAAGACGTACTTACAATTATAGAAACAAACACCTGTTATTGCGATCTCAACTCATACATATTATCTACGACGAACTAATCTCCATATAATTTTTGTTACTTGAAATCTAAGCGATAAATCGATAAACTCGTTTTATTAAAACAATCTTTCGATACTGTTCTCCTCCTTGTCGTCTTGTCGTGTCGTGTCGTCAGCGTCATTGATGACGGCACGATTTTTAACGAAGGTCATATTCGAGAATGTCGAATCCAAATCAAGAGACAACCAAGAGTGAAACAAAAAATTTACAAAGAGAGAGAGAGAGAGAGAGAGAGAGAGAGAAAGAGAGAAAGAAACTGGTTAAGGATACGCAAAAAGAATACTGCAAAATTCTTCTTTCCTTATTATCAATATTGCTATCTTCTTTTCTTCTTTTACCGTTTCTCTTTCTCTCTCTCTCTCTCTCTCTCGTGTTCACTCTTTCCATTTTCCCTCTATTACTTTCGATAACGATTGCGCGGGATAATTTACATTTTCAAATGTAAAACGCGTATGCACGAGATCATCGATCGTAACTTTGTATTTGATCCAAAAAAAAAAAAGAAAAAGAAGAAGAAGACCATATGCAAATTTAATTAAGTATGTAAGATCATACGAAAATGATAAAATATAATTGAAAAGTACGCATTGTTCGTTCGTCTTATCTCTCTCTCTCTCTCTCCTCTCTCTCTAAGTTTTTAATATTATAAAAATAATTGATACCTTATTAGAAATTGGTCGACGCTTGTACTTGTTTGATGTTCGATCCTAAAAAAATTATATTTAATACACACATTTAAAGACCTTTCCCAGACTTCATTTTCTACCATTTTATATGTACTAAAGTGGTTGCCTATCTATTTCAATACTTGACTATATTTGCGTTCTATTATATGATCGCGAAATCAAATTTAACATACATTTATTGATAGGGATCATTAAATGTGATAATAATTTAGAAAACAAATATATTTTACTGCATCTTAAAATAATAATAATAACATTAAAAAACAAACAAAAAAGGATAATTTTCTAATTTACCTGCTGAATATGCATCTACGAAGATTGTCGAAAAGACAATAAATAATAATTGTACTCGAGTAATCGTAGGCTTCATTTCTTCGTTTTGATGATTAATAGATTTAATAAATTAATTTCTTCGTATAATCAATGTCTTCAACATTTATATACTTTTGTTATCATAAAATTATTGTTATCAAAAAAGAATGATTTTTGATATAGATAGATAGTGATAAAGGAGTAATATATAGATAAAATAGATACATATTTAGGATAGCTTATAATATAATTGATTCTTCTCTATATAAATATGTTTATTATTATGTAAAAGAATAATTTAAAAGATTTAAATATAATGACCTATATACGTAATTTAAAGTTTAGTCAATCATCTAATAAATAATCTTATAAAAAGTACATTATTATATTATCATATGTACGATGAAGATAATTGGACAATTAGAGCGAGTTTACATTTCACATATTAAAGAAGTATGTGACGATCAATGAAAACGTACCTTTAACAAACTGAAGATCTGATTGGTAGATATGTTCTGCTCACTGATTGGACGTTCTCTTTCAAAATTAAAGATCTGACTGGTAGTATGTTCTGCTCGTTGATTAGACGTTCTCTTTCAAAACTAAAGATCTGATTGGTAGTATGTTCTGCTCGTTGATTGGACGTTCTCTTTCAAAACTAAAGATCTGATTGGTAGTATGTTCTGCTCGCTGATTGGACGTTCTCTTTTATGCGCATTGAACTCTATGTTACGATTGGTTGTAGTATTTCTATACTCTAGTCATAGATATAATACATTCGAAGGTATTTGAACTATTTATCGTTTAATAAATATTCTTTTAAAGTAAAATAATAAGAAAAATAATAATTAAATAAGAATCGTGTATAAAGATTATGATTATTGATATAATGTGAACTTATTATATAAGATATGAAAAATTAATTTTACAACTCAGATTTGTTTTATGTGCCATTAAAGGTTATACTTTAACAATAATTATTATCAGTTAAAGTATTTTGTTGTTGTTTTATACAATATATATTTATATATATATATATGTAAGTAGAAATTGTGTACTATATATTAATTCTACTTACAATATATATGTAAGTAGAATTATTTTTTTTCTCTCTCTAATATTTTTAAGTAAAATTCCATAAGAATATAATTGTGTATACATTCTGAATTCTATGATTCATCTTAACATTTTTTCCTTATTATTTGTATATAACATTCCAAGTTTTACAGTATAAATTATTATGAATAAAAGTTAAATGAATAATATTTAAAAAGTAACTTTTTTTTTTATATACAACTAGATATTTATTATACTATTCTAGTTATTTATATAATCTTTTAACCATCAAATTTTGTTTATGATTGAGATATATTTAACAAAAATACTTATAATTGTAATTATTGTTGAAGGAAAAAAGTAGAATGTTTAAAATATGATATGTATATATATGTAAAAAACAAATCAAATTTGTGTATAGTATTATATTCAATAACATTACAGAAGTTACATGATATTTCACTTATGAAACTCCCATTTATTATCATTATGATCACTTTTTATATTTGTTGATTATATCACATTAGTATTTTTATTCATTCCTGTAATAAGAAAATTTCTTTTTTTTAATTATATCGAATAAATCTCATGCACACATATATACATATAATATATTGTATTATATCATATCTGTATATATATATATATATATATATATCATTAAAAACTAAACAGTTCTATCTAATATAAATCAAATAACGTATCACTTTTGTGAATGAGTCACACAAATATACATATCCATATCATATCAATTAAATATATATATATTATGCATATATAAGTTTTGTTAAATAAGTTCACATACAGTCAATTACAGAAAACCATAATAATAAAAAGAAATAGTAATTATTATGAACGTTTATATGAATTATATAAAAATATAAGAAATATTATTGAATAAATTAAATAAAGTAACTAGTGCGTGCAGTGAGTAAAAAAATGGCCATTTTGGCGGGGTGATGTGTTTTCACGGTGTGTATTGAATAATCGTAATACGCGAGGTAGATTAATAATAAAGAAAAATAAATATAAAAAATTATAAAAAAATAATTGGTGCACGAATATTACACTAAAAACCGTAAACGAATACCGTTATTCGTAGTGAGGACTAGTCTAGGAACAAAGCGTGCGATTAAAGCCGACGACAAACGAGGACACGTCGTGTAAAATTTTCAACCACGCTAGGGTGGGGGAGCCAATGCACTATGGGAAGTATTTGCGACAGACGCATGCGTAGTTCAGTTTACAGTTGGAGCTTGGAATAAAATGGCGTCTGCTAAGTTTCTGGAGGAAGCTCTGAGTACGGACATTGACGAATCTGCTGTGAACGCAATAGTAGGCTCCCTCGAAACACAGCTTGTAACATCGACGCCAACCGTTTCTGGCCATCAAGCAAGTTCTGCAACGGCTAATCAACAGAATCATCAGGTAAACAGCAGTATTTCCAACGGGGGCACCATTACTGCATCGATACAACCACAGAAACATGGGGTTTCCAACGGTGGCGGTGCCACCCTTGTGAACAATCTTTTGACTCAAGAAGTTACAAAATCGATTCCTACGAGTACTTTACTACCAGTGAACGTAGTAACCTCGAACGCGGTAGCGCCAGGACAAGAACCTGTTAAGATAATATATCCTACGATCGGACAAGTTATTGCTACAACGGGAGTAGCAACGGCTAATAACAAGCTTCCTTTTCCTACACAAACTGTTGGGCAATTGGCTAATGGTACATTGGGCATAACCTCACAAGCAGTGCTGCAGACAACATCCAACGCTGTTTCTAACGTTGGTACCATCAGTCAAACTGGCAACCAGGCAGTGACCGGAGTAAACAAGCAGACAGGCACTGCTTTAGTGATAAAGACTAGTGTAGCACCCGGTGGAATGGTTTCCGTCCCAATGTCTGTTCCAGTCTCTGTGACTAGCAGTGTCGTTAGCTCGGCATTGCAAGGTAAAGCTGGTGTTACACCGACGATTGTACCCAGCAATGTGCAAATTCTCAATGTTAATGCAATGAGACCAGGAACACCAGTAGCAGCTCAACAAGCAGGAAAACAAGTTGCACCAAGAGTGGTTATAAGTCCACACATGGTTGGAGCAAAACCCGGAACTCAAGGGGTAAGAGAAACATACTTTATATATACCGTTACGTTATTGAAAATCATTTCTTAATGCATAACATTGATTCATTTCTAACTATCTTATAAAGTTTAATCATATATTTAACTTTACATAAGCAATTTATAAAGTTTCAATAAATGTGTCTTGTTTTTTTTTTGATAAGTAGCATACGTAAACTTTATAAAATGTTATCTATAAGTAATTACCATTGCATTCTCAAATGATTTGATAAAATTCAATTTAATCTTTATATATATATATAGATGTATGTATATATGCATTGTATATATTAGAGGTGTATATATTATTTATTGTTTTTATTTACAGATTACATTGCAAGCATTGCATGGTCTTCAACCTGGAACTCAAGGCCATTTATTATTAAAAACAGAAAATGGTCAGTATCAGTTATTAAGAGTAGGACCAGCACCAACAGCAGGAACACCATCCGGTACTGCTGTTACTCCAAATAGTATCACAGGAAATGCAGTAGTTGCAGCTCCATCCCCCGGCACTACCTATCGTCTAACCTCTGTGCCGGCTGTAAGTAGGCTGAACACTCAGTTCACTGGCCCACCACTCGCAACCTTAAGAAAACCCGTTCAGGTGACGCTCTCTTATACCTGCTATAAGACTCGATGTAGTAGTTGTAGAAATTCATTGGTTTTTGATTTTAGTTTGTTGGAATGGTGTTCTATAGTAGACTATGTATTTTTTATTTCAATATTATTAGATTTGACTGCGTTCCATTTATGTAAAGTTTGACATTATTTTGTATTATAGATATTCTTTATTTAGTCGTTGATCGTTACCAAATTATAATAGTCTTTTTATTATTTGAATATGCTTGTACTTTTGAATATGCTCTTTTTCAATATTTCTAAATCTTGTATAGTAAGTTATTATTTACTTTTTCTTTTCTTTTTTTCTTGTTCTTTTTCTTCATTATTATTTATACAAGATATAACATCTATCAATGTGATGATAGAATTTTGTTGTTCATTTATCTGTTGGAATGCTGTTCTTTGTTTAAAGTAGTTTATATATCTGTTTGTTAGTAGTAGTGAGTTTGGTCATTTTTATAATATATTTATGTATGTTATGTGGTAATATATATATATAACTTTTTAAGCGTATTTTTATAGGGATGTTGAATATATGAATTTAATTTTAAATGATTATAAATTTAGATTTTTTTTTTATAGATCTATTTACACAAAAGTAAATAGATAAATATATATTGTCTTAATAATTAGATTTATCACTGAAAGTATTTTGATAGAAATCGTTTTCTTTTAGATTGTTCTAATATTATTATTAAATATTGTAATTTGCCTTTTAATACGATATTTCAAGTCATCAATTTTGCTTGTTAAGCGTAATTATTAGAGTTAATTATTACAAAATGCTAAATTCAAATACATTTGTCAAATATAGTACATTACTTCTGCTAATCTCTTGCTAATCTTTAATGAGCTATTAAAATGCATTAAAATGCATTATAAAAAAAAAAGAGAATTGACAATAAGCGAGTCTATATAAGGTACAAGTGCGTCTAAGATTATACATCAACATTATTACAATTCATTGCTTAATACAAGGGAATATACAATTTAGATTTATCTCAAGTATATATTTTGTTTGTGCATGTATATACAAGTATATACTTATAAATTTATTAGTTATTTAATTAAAAGAAAATGCAATACGCTAAAAGTAAATATTTACTTTTTTTTTTAAATTATAATTTCTGTATATATATATTATAAAATAATATGAAACTATATTAATTCTGTTTAGTATAGTTATATTAATATTGTTATTGTTTATTAAAGCAGACGGTGGCAGCTACCATCACAACATCAATTGTAACTCCTCCTACTCTTACAACAGCAGCTACTACAACAACTATTCCAACTGCTACTACGGTTCAACCAGTTCAGACGCCGGCACAGGTGAGTTTATTTTGATATTAAATTATTTTATTTAAATCTATTTAAAGTATATCTAAGTTATCATAATAATATAGACAAATATGATAGATCTTAAGTAGAACAAGATGCATGCGATAAACAAATTAGTAGAAATGATCTTAGAAAAAATTCGTGTATATTAAAATTATACTCTGTAATATTTTATAATATTTATATTATATGTTATTTTTCTGTTTTTTGTTTGTTGTTTTTAGCGTCAAACTTTAGATAATACCAAAGAAAAGTGCCGTAAATTTTTAGCAAATTTATTAGAATTGTCTAGTCGTGAGCCTAAATCAGTGGAACGAAATGTTCGGACTTTGATACAAGAATTAATTGACACTAAAGTTGAGCCAGAAGAATTTTGTGATAGACTTGAAAAATTATTGAATGCGTCTCCACAGCCATGCCTAATTGGCTTTCTCAAAAGGAGTCTACCACTTCTACGTCAATCTCTTGTGATGAATGAATTAGTCATTGATGGAATAAAACCTCCTCCAGCTAGTGTTGTGTTTACTATAGCATCTGCAGCACCAGTAGTAACACAGGTAAATAATATTTTGCTTAATCCGTTATTTATATTCAAATATCATTATATTGTAAATACTTTAACTGTTTGTTTGTTTGTTTGTTTGTTTGTAACGTTTAGCAACAAAATCAAATAAGACCAACGGCTGCAATTGCACCTACAATTCCTGTTGTAACAACACCAGCTACACAAGTGAAAGTAATGGCGCCATTACCTACAGCAACAACGACAGTACCTCGACCTACCCAACCAGTACAACAAAGGCTGGTAAGTATTTGTTCGGTATATATATATTTTACAAAAATATAACTGAAAATTCATGTAAATATTAATTTTGTCTTAGATGCGTCCTGTGCCAACTGTTGTACGCAGCCCAACTGCTTATGCTGTTAAATCAACAGTAGCTGTTACTAATATACGTCCTACACCACCCGTCGTTCAAAAAGCACCAATTACGACGACTGTTGTTAAAACAGTAACAACTACTGCACAAGCCAAAACAGTTAACACACCTTCTATCGTTAACAGGACCATAGTGCCTTCTTTGGTGCCAAAACCCACTGCCAAAGAAAAAGAAAAGAAGACTTTTTCTTCAGCTGGGTATACGTAAGTATTTTGACTTATTATAATATGGATTGAAATAAGAAATATATTTTTATAAGAATATTGATACAAAATATGATATCGAGATAAACATTATAAAATAATATAGAGGTGTATATAATGTATATTTTTATTACAGCGGAGATGATGACATTAATGACGTAGCAGCTATGGGTGGTGTTAATCTTGCAGAAGAATCTCAAAGAATTCTTGGCTCAACAGAGTTTGTAGGGACACAGATACGTTCTTGTAAAGATGAAATATTCTTACACATGGCACCATTACAACAAAGAATTAAGCAAATAGGTAATAAGCAATATTTATATTAAAAATATATGGTTCATATATATATATATGATATTATTTATCTTTTTATATACTACATTATACTGATGTTTTCAAAGGAAACATTTATTTTTTTCCCCTTTAGTTTCTAATTATGGCTTAGAAGAACCTAATCAGGAAGTGGCTGCATTGATTTCCCATGCTGCACAAGAAAGGTTAAAAAATGTAGTCGAAAAATTAGCATTAATTGCCGAACACAGGATAGATCTTATAAAGGTAAACCGAGTTGTCATTTTTATTAACCACTTCGTTCTTACGGACGTGTTATCTCGCGATGACAATATTGCTTGTACAAAGTCACAGACGTATTATATCGTGCTGTGGTACTGTTCGTGTATTGCCACAGACATATCTTGCATGTGTTCCATTATTAGATTAAGAACTTTAATTCGGGAAAGCGATAATTTTGGTAAGGGTATATAATAAACTTTGTACAATTGACAATCAAACTTGTACATGCAGTTTTGTCGTTGTGGGATAACACGTTCATGAGAACGAAGTGATTAATATTAGTTATTAGAAGATTGTATATGTAAATGTTTGATTTATTAATCAAATTACGTATGCAACGATTAGATGGACCCAAGATACGAAGTAACGCAAGATGTAAGAGCACAGTTAAAATTTTTGGAAGATCTTGATAGGGTAGAACGCAAAAGACACGAGGAACAAGAAAGAGAGGTACTGCTGCGCGCTGCTAAAAGTCGTGCTAAAACAGAAGATCCTGAGCAAGCTAAATTGAAGGCCAAAGCCAAAGAGGTATTTATGTTAATTTAATTATTTCATTGTTTTCTTTTTCTATTAATGAACAATTGTCAATTGAAGGATCAAAATAAAAAAGAAAAAAAAATGAGAAAAAGAATTGGACGAGTATTATTAATTGTCGATGATTAATTATTTTTCAGATGCAACGTGCAGAAATGGAAGAGTTAAGACAAAGAGAAGCTAATTTAACTGCTCTGCAGGCAATTGGTCCTCGCAAAAAACCTAAACTCGATATCGGAGGACCTGCTAATAGTCCAGGAAATAATTCCAATTTAAACACCTCAGTAACTGGAATGAACAGACAAATGCCAATGAGACCGCGTTTAAAGAGGGTGAACTTTCGCGATTTATTGTTTCTTCTTGAACAAGAGAAAGAAACGTGTAGAAGCACAATGCTATACAAATCTTACTTGAAGTGATGTTCTATGAAGGGCAGGAACTCGAATGATCCGCCCGACATATGGCGCCCTACATACACGGTCTTGTGTGAGCTGGTCTCAATGGACCTGAATGGACAGTGCGGTTTTATACTGTATGTTATATCGTATGGCATTTCATATCGTATGTTTTACGATGACGTTTGCTGCGGATCAGCCTTGTGATATCGCATACATTTAAAATGACGTTATTTCTACCATGCTTCCCTACTGTAAATGACTGAGAAGAAAATTTTTTAAATGTAATATAATAGATCGTTCTTTATTTTTCAACATGAAATTCAAATTAATGAAAAGGAGTAATGTGTATGAGCACATCTCATCGTCGAGTTAGTCTTGAATAGCCTTTATGGCACTGAGTAAATGTGATTAACCATATATGAATATTGTTATATGGTGGATGATGTGTGTTATTATAGAATGATTATATGAAAATGAATGAATGAATGTGTGTACATTGTCATGCTATATATACATGCCTGCTGCATTATAATACTTGACCTATACTTTTGGACATTGTAGCGATAGTGTTTAAGAGATATACATGCGTGCAGGTTTTGTTAAAATAGTAAATTGTATTTTTGCAAATAATACAAACATAATGTGACACGAGCACATTGTCCAAAATGTATGGAAAATTTGTACAATATCTTACACGTTAATATCATATAGAGATAATTTCAATGTTGGTACAACAAAATATAGCTACGCTCCACCAATATGATGGAATTGTTAA
The DNA here is from genome assembly GCF_049000335.1 of Polistes dominula. Lineage (NCBI taxonomy): Eukaryota > Metazoa > Arthropoda > Insecta > Hymenoptera > Vespidae > Polistes > Polistes dominula. Next base: position 1,134,370 of record NW_028301040.1, read on the forward strand.
CAGTATATTATGTTGTAATCTACATTTTCAGTGTTTATAAAAAAAAAAAAAAAAAAAAAAATCAACCAACTAGCTGTTACGTTTTTTTATTAAAGAAACATTTACAAAAGTATGAATAATGATGAATATTCTTTCGATCGATGTTAATTTAATTATATTTGTTTCCTGTTTGGGATTTAGTGCAGGTTCTATTTGAAAAAAAAAAAAAAAAAAAGAAGAAGGAAAAACCTATAAAGAAACACAAAAATAAAAAAACAAAAAATTGAAGAAAGAGAATTGTACTTTGCATCAATAATCGATTGAAAAAATTCAGAGTGTGTACCTGATTTGTATGTAAAACAAGAAGAAGAAGAAGAAGAAAAAAAAAAGAGAAAAAACAAATTTCAATGGATGTACACGGGTGCCTATATTGTAGAAAATATCACAGTGCAGTTGAAAGAAAAAGAAGAAGAAGAAGAAGAAGAAGAAAAAAAAAAAGAAAAGGAAATAGGGAAGAAGAAGAAGAAGAAGAATAAGAGTAATAATAATAATAATAATAATAATAATGTGTACATTTCTCTGAAGGTGCTCATGAAAGAGCTAAAACTGCACAGGCGCTTTGCATTTTGTAGATATGCCCATGTTAATTTTATTTTGCGCAATTATAGTACAATGTTAGTTGTATATACAAAAATCCTCTGCGAAGGAATTTATTAGGTGCGTTTATTATTTTGGGTATACACACGTACTAATATTATGTAGTCAATTGTCAGAGAGCAATATGTTTTTGCGGTGATAGTTTCTCTTACTAAATGAGTTTATGACAAATTTTTTCTTCAATATTACGTGCAAATGATACTCATGTGTATAAAAATATATATATATATATATATATATATATATATATATATATATATATATATAGATTTATATACAGGGTATCTTATAATTGAGAGTACAAGCAAACGGGGAATAAACTAAACGAAAAACTATAATCAAAAATATACAATCAAAGTTTGTGTTCATATATAAATCTTTGTTTTTGAGAGAAATTAGTTTGATAATTAGATTCAACTCTGGGATAAATTAAAAGTTGATAAAATTACTCAATTGATAATTATCATACTGATATATAATGTTTGTAAATATATTAATAAATAGAAAAAAAAAAAAAAAAATTGTTCTTCGAAATATCCGAGAAATAAGATTAGTAAAAAATCTGTCAACCTGAAGCCTGATGAAACTTTTACTTGATACATTTTTAAACTTATTTTTCTCGAGAATATTTGATTGAACATTAAAACAATCATTTACATATGAAACAAATTTTGATTGTACAGTTAGGATTTAGTTTTTCATGTAAAATCATGATTGTTCGCTTGTATCATCAATTGTACAGAATATCCTGTATATATATATATATATATATATATATATATATGTATATATATATATATATATATATATATATATATATATATATATATATATGTATATATATATATATATAAAATAGAAACATCGGTCATAGATACGTACGTATTTTCATCAAACGAGGGAGAAGAGATATTACATTTAAAATAACAATAATTTTTTTGTTCTCCAAATTAATTGATAAGTTTATCCCATTGAAAAAGACTGCCACAATTTTGGTGATGTCCTTATCGATTGATAAGCATATATGATATACAATTTATTTCTTATTGGAAATCTATTTATTATTAATAACAAAAGCAGGATCAAAAAAAAAAAAAAAAGAAGAAATTTATAAAAATGATAGGATAAATCGATGCCCGAATAAGCATCATTCTCTGTAAAAAAAATTCTATATATAAATAATGTAAAAAGAGTTTTAACGCAATTCATATATATATATATATATATACATATATATATATATAGATAGTAATATCATAATATGGCTCAAATGGAAAAATTATTGTCTCGGCGGGCCATAGATACAGTATTTTAATCTTACGTGAGAAATTAACGCTATTATTACAGATATGTAGAGAAAAATCATAGAACGTTATTTTTCACTTTGATAGAAATTATATATTACAAATGATCTCTTTCGTTCTAATTGAAAACATTATTTGATTCTCATATTAGGGATTGAAAAAGAGTTATATTAAAAAAAAAAAAAAAAAAAAAACATGTTATTAAAAAATATTATTATGACATTTTTAAAATTAATTCAATTGTACAATATACAATTTATATAAAGATAAAATGAAGAATATTATATAAAGATACATTTGATCTCATAAATTTTAATTATCTTTGACACTACTAACATGCATATATTGTATATATATATATATACACACATTAATTATTTTATCGATATCTTTCTTTGATTTTTTTTTTCTTCTCTCAATTTCTCTTTCTTTTTTTTTTTTTCTATTTCTATTTCACTCTATTTCTCTCTCTCTTTCTCTCTCTCTCTCTCTCTCTGCATTGTCACATTTTCATTCACTATAAGTTGAGGATAATTAAATGAATTAATTTTTATTTATATTGAATATATATATATATATATATATATATATATATAAAAGGGGCCCGTCGATGCAAAACAATCAATATAAAGTATAATATCGTGTAAATACTTTATTTTTCAGTAATAATAATATAATTTTTCCACAACACGCACAACACACATTTGCCATCATTCATATATCATATTTTTGTTGTGCACATCGTCTGTAAGAAATTGGTTCTCACTTAGATTTGTGCTTTCTTTTTTTTTGCAATTATATGTCTTTATTATGAAGAATTTGAAAAATGCAATGATGAATCCTTCAAAACATAGATTATAAAGAATACTTACTGCCACTACGTGGAATATGGATATATAAATATATAAATAGACAAAATGTGTAAAAAGTAACAGTATATAGCAATTTTGGTATAGTATGCTATTTTTACAAATTGTATTGAAAAGCAGTAATCGAGGAAAAAAATAAAATTTAAAACAAGTTTCACCAAAGAATCATTCAATTTTTTATTCTTCTTTTTTACTTAGTTTTCTATATATATATATATATATATATAATTGATTATTGATATTAAATATTGATATATAAAGAATTTTGTTTAAACATTTTTTATGATATTTATATTTTGGTGAAAAGAAGAAAATATTAATAAAGATACATTGGAATAATAATTAATGAACAAGTATTGTGGTTTAAAAAAAAAAAAAAAAAAAAAAAAAAGAAAGAAAGAAAGATTGCACTTGGGTTGGTTTCATTGGCTAGAGCGCGCGCTTGGCCACGCCTCTTTCTTGTTTGTTCTAACCTTATATCACAAGTATTTTTCTTATTGGCAGAAAGGATCAACATCTACTAATTTGAACGTCGCAAAGGAAGAAAAAGGAAGAATACGTCAAGACAAAGTAGGATAAAGGGTTAAAGTATTGTGGTGATATAATCACACACACATTTTAATGTTTTTATATCTATCTATAATTAACTATAATATATAGATACGTTTATTAGGTGATACAATCGCAGTTCTCTCCCCTTTATAAGGTTTATAGTAAATGCATACATATTGGCATCTCTGGCAAGGGGGGTGTGGCGTAGCAATTCGACCTATCTACTCTAATTTTGAATTTAGCCACCAGATTGCGCATACAAGTGCTAGAGATCCCACGTGGCGTAGCAATTCGACCTATCTACCCTAATTTTAAATGTAACCACTAGATAGCATATTCAAGTGCTAGAGATCCCAATATGCATATGTACACAAATACTTATTTCATTCTTCTTACATCACCACACAAATCCAACGTTACAAAAATTAACACTAATTCAATCAACACGAAATCCATATTATATAAATCTCTATTATGTATGCTTACTCTTAATACTGTAATTTTGTCACAAAAGATTTATTTATCCTATGAACTCTAAGAGAGTCAAGAAGTGAGCGACGTAGTTCCTTTTGTTCCGGTACCTCTCCGAGAGAGAGAGAGAGAGAGAGAGTGCAATTTTTATTATTAATTATTATACATTTTATATTATACATATTATGCTTTAATCGAAAATTTAAGATACTATGTCAAGTACATCTTATTATATAATAACAAATTTGAAAGACTGATCTGTACTTGTAAAGATGCATTATTTATCTTTAAGTACAGAGCCTTTAGGAGCAATATTGAATCAAATATTGATCCTTGGACGAATGCTGACATGGTTGCTCTTATTTTATCTTGCTTTGAATTTTTGTTTGATTAAAAACGAGTTAGAAAATATCAAATAATTCATTTTTAATTGAAATTAATCTAATGGAAGAATAATATTTGTTTATTTGTTTGTCTGTTTGTTTGTTTTATTTTTAATTAACATAAGCATTTATTATGATATTTTAAAATTATTAGTGATTAAAATCTTATCATTCGATATTGTTGAATTAAATGAGGTTGTATTTTTGATAGATCAATTGTGAACAATTAGGGTAGCGAGTAGTTCTGATCATTCGATCCCGGAAGCGGTCAGACCTACTTCAGGGCTTAGCGACCCTGCCCACGCCAGCTCTTGTATTTCTTTCATTTCCAAACCGAGAAATACAAGTCCCTTACCCTTATCTAGTAACTACAACCAAACTTTCCTTGATTTGTAATCTTTCCTTTTTGTATTCCTCTCTTATCCTATTGCAGAAAGAAGAATGATCCTTTTAAATGAATACCTCAAGCAAACTTTTTATGAATAGATTCTAATTCGATGATTAATGTAGATACATGACAGTGAAAACCGGGATAGCTGATAGTGATAGTTGATGATATATTAACAAGGAAGTTACGATGTTCGATAACAAAAAGCAATCAAAATGAGAAAGAGAAAAGAAATCTGAACAATAGTACAATTATGAACAAATGTCTTTAAAGAGTATTGCTCGTTCGGTAAAGAAGGAAATGATTAGTGCACAAATAAAAAGATTGAATTAGTGGTGAGGGATCCTTTCGTTTTGTGCCATGTCGTGATCATTACTTTAACAGGGGAATTTAGTTATAATATATACTCGTAATTCTTCTAATTATATTTAACATTTTACCAACCGCTAAGGTTTCAACAGCATATGCACGTCTGACCAACAGTTCAGCTGCAGATTCTACTAACAAATTTTAATAAGATGCTAAATAAGATTCTAATAACAAATCATTGTTCATATAATTTTAGTGACTCTTTATCGCAATGTCAATCGATAACTAAAAGCTGATTAATCAATTTCTGTTCGGTAAGTGTCGGTAACAATAAAAAAGTCTATAAATAGGCTAGCGGTCGTTAAAATGTTAAGAATATAGAATACTTAATAGTAGTATTATTTCATATTATTTATATCATTGTAACTAACGGCGATAATGAAATACAAATGATTCCATGTTTTTGTTTTATTATCCTAATTATTTTATAATTCAACAACAGCAACAACAACAACAACAACAACAACAAATAAAAGGATCTAACACTTTTTCTAGAAGATTGATTGAGATAAAAAGAAAGAGAGAGAGAGAGAGAGAGAGAGAGATTCGCATAAAACAATTAGATTATCCATATACTAAAATCACGGGGAAATTCCAGAATTTCAAAGCCATCTTCTCTACGTCGATGCCGAAGGCTACTTCACCTCGTGTCGTGTATCGGAGGACCCGGTGTACGAGAGTAGTCCCTGCGGCGATCTAGAAATGGGATATAATCAAGACGAGGAAGAAGATAGAGAGGGGAGGGGGAAAGTGAGGATGGGAAGGAGATAGGAAAGGGAGGTAGGGAGGGCTAGGGGGAGGGAAGTAGGTAGGCAGGCAGGCAGGCAGGCAGGCAGGAAGAGAAGAGGCAAAGGTGGGTTGCAAGGGAGAGATCGGCGAACTCGACGACGGCAGCAGCGGGTCTGGTTCGAGGGATGACAGCCTGAGGCTAGTAGTGCCTATTGGCGTTGCGGATATTGAGTTCATGGTTACCATGGTAACGGGGCCCGTGGCTACGATCTTCCTACGCTTTATTCCTCGTTCTGGAGGTTACGCGATCGGCGCATCTCTCACTTTTTTCTTTTTTCTTCCTTTATTTTTTTGTATCATCCTAATATTTTATAAGTATATTTAATTAAGGGAGGAGGGGTGGTTTATTATTGTCCGTTAAAAGTAATAGGTAAATTGTGACAAATTTTGTTGGCAATTTTTTAACACGAGCATGGGGACATGTGTGTATTGTTTTTATGGTATCGAGTTACGTGGGTCACTGAAAAGTAATATTTCATTTTTTCTTTTTTTTTTTTGTAAATAAAACACGTCACATATACGTAACAATTCGTATGTGTGTATATAGACGAACGATAGTTTATTCGCGATATTTACAATAATTAATATATGGCATATAAATACATATAAGTACATCTTATTATTATAATAACAAATTTGAAAGACTGGCCTGTACTTGTAAAGATGCATCATCTATCTTTAAGTACAGAGTCTTTAGGAGCAATATCGAATAAAATATTTATCCTTGGACGAATGCTGACATGGTGTTCCTTCACTCCTTCATATTCTTTTTCTGGTCTCTTTTTTTCCTTTTCTTTTTTTTTTTTTTTTTTAAAGCTAACATTAATTACGTTCATTTCACGTAAAAAGATTCTAGACGCAAAATATCGTTTTTTTTTTCCTCGTACAGTTATGTCGATTTGGTCTTTTCTTTTGAAGTCAACTCCGCGCATACGTTTGGTTTTTCTTTTAGCACGAAAAAAAACAAAAAAATCAGGAATGATAAGGATATCGATATTTAATATATCATCGAACGGTTTTTAACGTCATTGAATCGATTTATCCAATTGCAGCGTAAAAATAGATTTAGCTTTGTAGATAATTGGAGATGAGAACAGTTGTTTGAATCACGATTGTTCGGTTCATTCGAGTATTCCATATTAGAGACGATATTAATCGCGAAAATCGATAAAACGATGATGGGATAAAAGTGGATCGTTTTCCGTCAGGTATTAACAGCCTGTCTGACGAATAGGTATTCTGAAAATTGTTGACCTTCACCACCTCCACCACTACTGGCAACAATACGAAATCCTGCGTTGAGTAGTCGAGTAATAGCTTGAACGGAGTTTAGTTTGCAAAAGCCATTCAGTGGAAACCTGATGACATGACGGGTGTCCTGTTGATGCCAGGCAATACCAGAACGTGCGTTAATCACAGCTTGCATAGCCTCGGGAAATACTTCATCGAGAAGTGTGTGACCACCCGAGAGCATAATTCTTTCACCGAGATCAGGATTGACGTGTAGGGCAACGCATTCGTAACTGCGGTTACCCTCGGTACCGCGAAATTTTTCGGCCTCGTGATCGCACGGCGACACGCAACTCGAACAACCCGTACACTCCAGGGAACAACTCGACGTTCCTTTACCGCGCATGCCAATTTGTCTTCCTGAGCCTTGTTTAGGCGACGAGGATGTCGTAGTTGTCATAGTAGACGCTGCCGAAGCAGTCGAGGTTGCCGTTGAACAAGCCGAGCCTGTCGTCGATGATAAATTCGTAATGCCATTCTTTATACGTTCCTTTTTTATTTGTTCCAATTGTTTACACATTGCTAAAAAAGAAAAGAAAAAAAAAACACACACACACAGATGATTATTAATAGGTGTTCAAAATTTAATTAATAATATTTTGTAATTATATTATTTTCTAATTGATATATGAAAAACTTACGTGCAATGTCGAAGTATCGCGCCTCCTCTAGCAATAAATCCAAATCGGCAAAATTGTCAGGTATCAATAATCGTGAATTTCGCATAAAATTCAGTATGTGCCGAAACATACTACCATCCCTGTCGATAAAATAATGTTGCTTTAAGGAGTCCAGAACAATAGGTATACTACCATTGAATAATTTGGCCAACCTTGATTCTGGGTACCTGAAAATCAATTATTGTATATATATCCCTCCCTCTCTCTTCATCTTTTGAGTTTTTAAGTAAGATAATCGTTGACTCGTATTATCTACGATGTAACATCGATTCTCGATTCTCTTTCTTTTGCGTGTGTGCGCGATCGAAGGTCGACGTAATTTAGCATATAATAGATGAGTGTATGTCGGTGGAAAAAAACGAGTTGAGAAAACTCGAGGAACGCGTTAAGAGATCCGCGAATCGGCGTTGAACGAACGAAAGAAAGAAAAAAAGAAGAATAAGGAGAAGATAGGACTGAGACGGTGCTCGTGTTGTTGAAGCACAACCGGGTGCGTTATGGTATACGGGTTGGCAAAGAGAGGATGAAGAGGCGAAGGGGAAAGGGGCCAGGGGGTTGGTAGAGGGAGCAGGGGGAGGAGGAGGGAGGAGGGCAGAGGGGGAGGGGAAATGCCGATGTAGTACCTAGTGTGCCTCCTCGAGCCGGTTCCCATACCTTCCACAGCGATAACATATAATAACGATGGCCTCGTGAAGCCTACGGGCAATCTGACTTTGTTGAAAAAGACAGAAACGAAAGATATTCTATCGTGCGATACGTACTAGTTTTTTTGTTGTTTTGTCTTTTTTATATCCCCAACTATCTTACTAACGTTTGAGAAATTCTTCCGATGGGTCCCCCTTTTCAACTATACACATGTACATACATATATCCCTTATTCATAAAAGTATCCGTTCGATTGATCTCAGGTTGAGAAGCACCAGTTCAGATAATAGGAATGTTCAATGTCAAGGTGTTGACCGTTGTCAGCCCGGTGGCAAAAGGCACACATCTATATGCAGCAGTTACATACACTTAGATAGTTCGTACATATATACTGCATGTATGCAAGTACTCAGATCGATAGGTCAGAATGTAGGAGAGATCAGGATTGATTTATGAAGAATTATTGAGAAAGTAGATAGATGTGCATGTGAAATGTAAGAGACACAGAATCGCGATCCGTTGTGCTTGTCAAAAGAGAGATGTTTAACAGTCGAAGAAGAAGAAGATGATGGAGAAGAAGAAGAAGAAGAAGAAAGGAGGTAAGGGGGAAGGTAAGGGGGTTGAGGAGAGGAAGAAAAGCCGCGGCCGGTACCAAGGGCGGAGAACGAAACGCCGTGATTACCTCAGGCGATTTCTTCGACCCACCAAAGAGGGGAACACCGAGCGTGCCTCGACCGTACTTCGACCGGACCCGATCCCGGGTCAGATCCTCTCGCGCTATGGGAAAAGGCTAAACGATCGACTCACATCGCTTGGATTGCTTGCTCCGCTTTCGACGTCTTGTCCTTACACACGATCGTGCGAGTTGTTGGGTTACATGAGTGTAGATGTACGAGTTTCGTTTTACGATCGATTGCGAATTGTTTTTAAAAAAGAGATCGATGGAATTTTTTTTTCATCGGCAAATGTAATCGTATCTTTTTTTTTCTCACGTTGAACGATCAAAAAAAAAAAAGATATAGATTAATACTTTTAAAGGGTTTACTTTAATTAGAAATATTTCACATAAGTGTTTCTTATAAATATATATATATATATATATATATTTTTTTTTTTTTTTTTTACGTTTGAAAGATTTCAGAACAGAATTTATAATATTATGAAGGGAGGGGGATAGAATTGTGTTAAGATTGTTTAATTAATATAGGATATATATATATCAATTAAATTTATTTATAATATTTAAGAGAAATGTTTGAAAATGTTAACCCATCGATATATAACAGCTTGTTACTTTTGTTTTTTATTGATATTTGATGAATTAATAGTTATTGACCCTTTCCTATGTTAGATCACATAGATCATACAAATGTTATATATATATTTAGTATCCTCGGAGATGTTGACTTACTTGGTTAGAGTTTCGAGGGAGGATGTATATATCGTACCACCAACGTCAATGTGGACCGGTGCCGTGTACCTCGAAGCTGCTGCTACACACGGTATACCCGTCATCTTCTGATTGTAAACTGGGGTAACTGGCGTCGGTGGTGTCGGTGACGAGGAATTTGACATTGTGGGCGACGTGGCCGGCGAACTGCTTGGCGACAGCAATCTAATAAAAAAAAAAAAAAAAAACGAACATTTTATTGTCATTGAACTTTAATACAAAAAATATATCTTTTTCTACAAATTTGTTCTAAGGTTTTTTTTTACAGGTTCACATGTGCAGACATATGTATATATAATATATTTTATACATATAGACTTTTTTATAATAACAGAACGTAACTCATTAAAATTCTAATCACAATTATGTCGATAATAATTTACACGGTATATGGCTCGTGGTAACAGAGAGAGGGAGAGAGAGAGAGAAAGAGATTGTAATTTTGTTTTATTATATTCTTTCTTTTTTTTTTATATATTTATTTATTTCTTTACTTGCCTCATCTTAATTTGTGCGCTAGGGAACATACTGCGTTGCGCCGTTAGCTCGGCCTTCGCCTCCTTCCCGTCGGCCTCACATTTCCGTCTGCAATCAGAGGAAACAAAAAAAAACAAAAAAAAAAAAAAAAAGAAAAAAAGATGAACAGGTTAATAATTATGAAACTCATTAAAACTAAAACATAAGCGATAAGTTGTGAAACGGTTTTAGATGATGTTGAATATTTCCTTATATGTTATATTCTTTTTTTTAAATATCGGTGTTTGAAAATTCGTGAAAAGTTATTTGGAATGTATGTCGGATATATAATATTGTGAATTGTTAGATGACAAAAAAATAATATTTGAAAAAAATGGGACGAAAAAAAAGAAGAAAACTTCGATGAATGGTTACAATCGTATATAAAGGTAAAATTTGTTCGAAAATATGTTAGTCGTGTAACAACGTGTATAACTGACCTACGGTGTAACGCGTATTTACATGTAAGAGATATAAAATGTTATCAATTATTGAGATAATTTCGTTTATCGATTCCAAGTGGTCAGGTATCCGTTCGGTCAAGCGACGACAACGTTGATTTTAACTGTTATATTGCTTTTGGTCGGGTACAATAGTATGGTTCACTCATTCCAACGTTACCTTTCTGCCCGGGTCGAACATTAACACATAATTTTCATATATATTAATAAGCCAATTAGCAGAGAAACAATATTTAACTTGCGTTCAACTGAACTGAACCGGCGGCTTTAACGTAAAGAAGAGAATCAAAGAGCTTGCGCCAAATAAAATTAAAAAAAAAAAAAAAGGGTTGACCATAACGTGAACGAACAATGACGAAAAAAATAAAATGAAAAAAGAAGATAATTATATTATTATAATTGAGAATAATTAATCATAGACAATATATTTCATTTTATATATATATTTTATTTACTATACACGAATAAGGAATTATCGTTTAGTAAACGATCGTAATTGTGAATAATGAAAGATACTATGCTCAACAAGAACGTCACATTACGATGATCGATTAGTAATTGCAACAACTCGTTTATGCATTTACCTACAACGGTACAATCGACGATGCAAATACTAGGATATCTACCTAGGAACGTATCGTTTTGGATTAGCTTGCGGCATAGACACCATCAGTTTAGACTATTACTAAAACGTTTTATTGTCCTTTCCGTTGCGTCATTATCGTGTAACACTCCTCTTGGCTTTTCGCAATACATTTAGTCCTGAAATTTATGTGTAACGTAAATAACAGCGTATTAACGTGAATTATATTTAAAGATAAGAAGAAAACAATAAAAATCAAACGTCAACTTTTAACATTTGAAACAAATAATTCGTAAATTAATAATCGTATTACCTTTAATCATTTTCTTTTTTCTCTGTTATTTATTATTATTTTTGTATTTTGCATCAATTAATATTTTTCATTTATTATTCTATCAAATATTTATTAACAAATATTGATCAGATAAATACAGGAAGTATTGTATAAAAATGAAAGAAACGAATAATAATTGAAACGAAAGTGTAATCATTTGGTAAATACTTTTGTTTGATATTGTATACGTTTACGTTTATCACCAATATATATCTTAATATATATAAATTAAGTGTGTCACGTTGTTTGTCCGCAATGGACTTCTAAACTATTGAACCGATTTTAATCAAATTTTGCACACTGTATGCAGTTTCATCCAACTTGAAAGATAGGATAATTTATATCTCAATTTATAATCGCAATATTATTTTATTAATCGCGAATTATTTGTTTATTAATTAATTAGAGTCATGATTATCTCTGTTAGTGACTTAAAGACGTGTGTATTGAACTGATTGTGAGCCACAGCAACGTGTGGCGGGGCACCCCTAGTATATATATATATATATATGTGTCTTAAGTTCAACGTCACGTAAATTTACGTTCAGATTTCTCAAGTATAAGTATAAGAAGAAGAACTTCCGCGATAGCCTGCATAGATAGATGGGGAATAACTCGTTAAGAAGTATCGACAGTAGGTCGGTCTCGGTCGAGGGCGTGGAAGAAAGACGCGCTCGTTGATTGATCCGGGTTGTTTTGTTTTCTATTGGTGGTCTTTCATCGTCAGAATGAAATAAATTCACTCATGCAAACAAGTAAGTAGTAATAGTAGTAGTAGGTAGTAGTATGCGTTCGCGGAAGGCGGATATGCGTCTAGTATGCATCGAGATGTAACTGTCAAAGGTACTGTACTACATGCATACACACACGCGCACACACAGATACACGTGTATTATTACTAGAAACGTAGGCGTATAATGACACGTGTTTCAACCGGAACTGCGAGAGATAAACAAAAAAATAAAAAGGAAACAAAATTGAAATAATCAAAGTGGAGGCGTATTTAATTGGTATTTCAAGATATTAATGTTAGAAATTAAATAGGGGGAAATTAAAAAAAAAAAAAAAAAGAACAACTGGTAATAATCTAGTTGAAAATATACATTTAACGTTAACGACGGTAATTATTTGATTTAACGAGCACGGTTTAATTTCAAATTTGAAATATGAATGATCTTAATGATCTTAAAGGATCATTAATATTTCTCTTAATTTAGAATGATTAGAATATTTGGATATTTACAAGATATATACAGGTTTATGCGTGATACTTTCTAACGAAATACAAACTACTTCCCCCTCTTTTCCCCTATCAACCAACCCCAGCCCATTCCCTCTTTTAAGTAGCGTAATAGTATTTTTGTTTCATACGTATCGCACAACGATGTTACATGAAATTTAATATTATTTTTGTCGGATAAATACTTAAGTGTGTAATTTTTTATTAAACGAGACTATCCACAACTGAGATAACTGAAAAATGATGGCGCGCATACTTTATGCCACAAGGCATTACATTACATTCTTCAGCCGATCGTGGTCGGTCGCTTGCTCGTTCGTTCGTTCCTTCGTTCGTTCGTTCGTTTGAAAGAGAAAGAGAGAGAATGGAAGAAGAAAATCCACAGAGAGAGAGAGAGAGAGAGAGAGAGAGAGAGAGAGAGAGAGAGAGAGAGAGTAAGAGAGAGAATCGTATGTCGATCCAGTCGTAAAAGGGGTACTAGAGAAACGAGAAACAAAATAATGTCAGAAGTAATGGACATGTGTGTGTATATGTGTGCGTGTGTGTATGTGTGTGTATGCTTGTACGAGCTAAGGGTATATCTGTGGTCATGCAAGGGAAAAAATAGAAGAAAAAAAAAAATATATATATATATATACATATATATATATATGTATGTATGTATACTTGTGGTACATAATGGCACACGCGAGATGAAGAAGGTGGAGGAAATGCAAAAGAAGAGTCCGCGTGCGCGTTCATTTTCTTCATTCTTGACGGTGAACGGCCTCCAGTTTGCGCGCACTATGCATAAGGAGCACGCGCCATATGTATATATATATATATATATATATATATATATATGTATATATATTTCTTCATGTTCAGTTTGTTAAATATTTTCTCGATAAAAAATACAAAATATATATACGATGAGAAAATATTTAGACATTTATAGTTACGATACAGCAACTGTGGATGTTCAATTGGTACTTGAACGGTACATTCAAATTCAACGTCGCTGGTGTTTGCATTTGTTATTATGTTATTTGTTATTTGTTTTTATTTAAGAATTTAGAAATTGGATTTCTTGTGATTAAAAGTTAATCAAACTCGATGGTATCTTGTCAGTTGTCTCATCGATCAAATCCAAAGAAACGATTCTCGTTGAAGTATCTTCCTTCCATCACGTTCCAACGTTCTAAGTTATTAAGAATCCTAGTTAATTACAACCGACAATGATTTCCGCATCCGCCCCATGCGGTGTTAGAGAGTTCCTTTGGCCTTTTCACCGGTTAACTCAAATCGAGTTTCTCCTCTTACCCGACCGATGCAAATCGTGCGCTTTCATAAAATAATCCTATTCGACGATATTTATTTAACGTTAAAGATATTACAAATAATATACATATATGTATGTGTGTTGTTTATTTTGAAGACTTTTTTTTTTAACCCTTCGAATAATCGGGAAATGTTTGTTAATAATGAAAATTGGGGTTAAATTAATTTGATTGACAAAAAAAAAACATGAAATTAAAATGTTCGAAGTAACATTATGGTAGACATTTGTTTCGATTATCTTGTATGTTTTTTGTTTGTTTATAGTAGTATATATATATATAGGCCATTTACGTGTCCCAGTTGCAATGGGGGGAAAAAACGAAAATGATCTTATTTTTGTTGTTGTTTTTAGTTTTCTTCATTTTCTATTTGAACTTTTTAGCCTTTCTTTATTACGGTCCATGGCCCCAGGTATATATGTACCTGCTAGTTTAGATTAGGTACATACGTACCTGCCTACGTATGTATCTTAAGACCAGTGCAAGGGGGCACTCCCGATACGCGCGAATGCGTGTCTTGCTCCATTTCATCCTCGCTTATTCCCACCACTTACTCTCACCTACTTACCCTACGAGACGGAAACTCTGACCGAGACACGTCGCGCGGTTTTAAGCCTGATTGGAATTTCATGCAACGCAAAGTTTCAACATATAGCTGCAAAATATCTTTTAGTTTTAGGACAAATCGAACCCAGATGTAGATTAGATTAGATTAGAAAATTACTTCCTTAGTTTTTTTTTCCCTTTTGTAAAATATATCTCACACGTTTGTAGATAACTTTTATTTATCCATTTATTATTTCTCCTTTTATTAATTTCAATTAAGTAAGATAAAGACAAATTGAGAATAAATGATCAAATTATTCAAATAATTCGATACAATTACATACCGTTTGCTATATAATATAATATAATCCAATAAATTCTTATCCTTTGAATAATTAAATTGTTAAATAATTCGATACAAAAAAAAAAAAAAGAAGCCATTTATAATATCGAAATACATGTTATCTATTTTACAATCAACAAGAATATGTACCATTTAACGTTTATTTATGATATACAGTAGTATCGTTATTATTTCTCGATGATATCTTCCAAAAAAAAACAAAAAAAAAATATTCGAAACCTATCAATGATACAAAAAGAAGATAAAAAAGGGATTCTTTAGGTACTTTATGGTATTTTTTTTTTTTTGATATTCTCGATATACAAGTACAACGAACGACCTTTATAATATACGTTTACGACTTATGGAGTCACCCATCAGGAACGATAGCGTTCTTTTTATCTTTCTCTCTCTCTCTCTCTATCTCTCTCTCTCTCGCTCTCGCTCTCGCTCTCGCTCTCTTTTTCGAGAAGGAGAGAAAATATTTACGAGAAAATTTCGCCGTTGGTGGCGCGGCTTCGTGAATAATTTCGGTCCGCGGGAGACTCGTCAGCCCACGGCTATATGCTCGAAGCGTTCGGTTCTAATTACGGCAACTGCAGAACGCGTCTGCGCTCGGGGCCATGCCTTCGGCCCCCATTTCCAACCCCCGCGTTCCAACCTGTGCGCGCGCGAACAACCCCTCTTTCACCCTCCCCTCCCCTCCCCTTCCCCGTCCCTTCCCTTCCCTTCCCCTCCCCTATACAGTCCTTCCTTTTACTACCCCAGCACAATTTCCACAGAGCCCACATCCGTTCTGAAATGCGAGAGCGGCTCACCGACCCTCTTTTGCGCCCCGAGCGTACTCTGACACACACACACACACACACATAAATGCACGTATACATTTATATATATTATATGCACACTTTGAGAAAAATTTGAATGTATATGAAAATGCATATAGAGATGCATGTTCTGCGAATATTCACATACATACATAAAGGGATACATTTATACATACTTTTGTACTATACGTTACCGTCCAATAGCTTTTTTCCAAAGTTGGTGATATCGTATTGCATTTATCATCGAAATAGGACTGTTAGTCGTACTATTTATATTGGATCATTATTCGATGATTTGATTATGAGCTTTTTGATTCATATTTTTTTGTCTACGTTTTTTGTTAATAATTTCTTTTGGTTTTATTTTTTTCTGGATAACATTTTGTTGTATCGTTTGATTTTTTGGTTGATTTATCGTGTATGATATTTTTCTATTGGACGTGTGATTACAAGTATTGTTATTTGGCAATAGATTTCTACTGATATTTGAAAGTAAATTTAGTTCTTTAAAATCATAGATCAGATGATAGACAAAATATTTGAGAATGGCATTGATAATGAGCGTAGAAAATGTCCATGTAAATTTAAAATTATGATTGAAAAGATATCGAGAGAACACAATGGATCGTACGTAGGAAGGAAAAGTTGTACGTAACACGAAGTACGTGTTATGCATTTGAACGTGTTACACGTTCGGCGCATTGCTGTGTTTAAGCATGGAATCGGCGTCACGCGATGGAATCAGAAAGTTGGCGTGAATATCCTTTGCATATAGATGTTGTCTTACTTTTAAGATACCAAACAGGTAGGTATATGCTCTTACGTATAACTATCTATATGCTTAATTTCCGTTTCCATTCAATTTCATACAACTGTGCTTACAAGTGAAAGTCCTTACCTCGATAAGAAAAAAAGATACAACGTTCCGAAATCTATTCGATGTAACATTTTGTTTTAGTATCGCGAAAATATTGTAAATTACTTTTGTGTACGAAAATATTATCGATTTGAAACGTAAGAGAAGAAAGGTAGCAATTGTGGAAACTGAAAAATTCATGGGATTGCAAATAATTGAAGTTCTTGATATTGGACTCACCGTTTCTGGCACGTGGACTCCAGGTTGACGGTTGTTCTGATGTCCACTATTTTGGAATGGTCAGGTTACTCCTCAAATGAGACGATGAAAGAAAGAAAGAAAAAAAATAAGGAAACCCAACACACTTATCCTCAACTCTTCTCGAGTTTTATTCTGAGATATAGAAAAACGTGTTGTCCATCTCGTATTGTGATCATAAGACGTAACAAACAATCTCACCCACCCACCAACCCACGTGGTCTCTCGGTTCACGTGTAGTATTCTTTCGTTTATAGTTATACGCAGAACTAGCTCATCAAGCCGCGCACGACCGCGGCTTCGATGAGACTGCGACTTGGTCGTCGGTTTCGAGTGTTCGCGCTCTCTCGAGCGCCACCAGAGTACCATTGGGAGAGTGAGGCTAACGTTATATCCACCAATACAACCAACGATCACGAGAGCATCGCTAACGGGCTTTTTTTCGTTCCTCTTCTGACCTCCTCTTCAACTCATCCCACAAGCTTCTTCTTGCGAGAGCTTTGCTAGCTTGGGGCGTTTCGGTCCCCTCCAGCTTTTGTAATCCTGAAGTCACCCTTCCTTAATGCCATCTACCTACGATAGATAGTAGGAACACTGGTATTAAATGAGTAGATGAGTCAAGTTTTTGTCTACATTATATAATAAATAAGTAATATTCAAATTAAATCTCATTATATAACGCCATTCGTATATGCATATTTTATGAATATTTAAGTATTCATCAGAACGATAATTCAATATGATATTTGGAGGATGAACGAAATGAAAAAAAATGTGAAAAAGGAATCAAGTATTAGGTATAATAGGGCAGTACGCGAGGGTCGAGATATAAAGGGAAGCAACCAAGCGGCCTGCCTGCCTGCCTGCCAGCCTTGTTCTGTCCTATTCGAGATGCCCCCTGGCAAAACGGCCATGGCCAACAACATCGTTTCAGATAGCCTGGAGCACTTCTAAACCCACTGGACGATTCTGCTGCTCGCATACATAAACTTTGTCAGGGACAAAGCGACACGATTCATGTATGTACGTGCTTCCAGTTAGAAACAGCCAACGACATTCGGATACCCATCTCGTCATCGTAGCCATTCGTTTCCGATATTTTCTTTTAGGGACCGGTATTTCTCGATGGGTACCGTTGGATTTTCAACAACAGGATTGTTCTGTTACACTGTGATAGAAAATATTTCACTCGTTTGAATACATTTTATTTTCAATATTATTTTCATTATTCCTATTATCAAATGAATGATATTCGTTATCAATTTTCGCATCAAGGTTAAACCTAGGCCTTTTCAGTGGAAATTAAAAGTTGAATTTGATATATTTAACTTCTCATCGATTTCACGTCTTAAATAAAGATTCCAATCGATGTTGTAAGTAAAAATAATCGATTTAATCGTTCAATTTCATTATTACAATAATCGAAAACCTTCTCCCGATCCTTGCAACATCTCATACAATTAACTAACAAACAAACAACTGTGAACAATAATTTCGAAATCCATTATACATGACCACCTATCTTATTTTCCCTCAATTCGTATACATGATTTATTCCTCGAGTTTTTCCCTTTGTTCTATCCTATTCTTTCATTCATGAAACCGAATGAAGGTGTAATCCGCGTTACAACAACCTCTAGAGAGAGAAAGAGGAAAAATAAAAAAAAAAATAAAAAAAAGGGAAGATGTTCTCGGAGAAGTATAATAATCGGTCGTAATTCAAAAGCATGATGCTTCTTCTACATATGGAAGAACTCAGGATAAGGGAGGGGAGGGGAGGGGGGGGTTGAGTAAGAAAGGTAGGGAGTAGCGAATGAGATGAGTCGTTAGAGTGGGAGGTACTGAGAGATACAGAAAAAGAGAGAGAGAGAGAGAGAGAGAGAGAGAGAGAGAAACAGAAAGAAAAAGAAAGAAGAAAATAATGTCATGTTTTTGTATCATACGATATACAGACTGCCGGCATAACGGACGAGTATACGCTCGAAGCGTTCAGCAGGATGTAACGCGAAGAGTCCGAGTGTAGCCCGTGGGTTCACATATTTTAGGGAGAAGCCCTCCCCCTGACCCCCTTCTCCTTCCTCGTTCTCGTCCCAGTCCCCCAGCTCTAGCCCCAACCCCCTCCTCCTCCTCCTCCTCATCCTCCTCCACCTTCTCATTCTCCTCCCTTGGTTTTGCTCAACGTGTCTTTGAAACGGGTCTCTTGCTCAAGGCGAGAACGTCGGCTACCCACCTCCGATCCCTTTCTCTTATCTTTTTTCACTTTCTCTCTCTCTCTCTCTCTCTCTCTCTTTCTTTCTCTTTATCTCTAACTTTTTATCTCTTTCTTTATCTCTCATTCTCGAGCGATCATCGAGGATAAAAAGTTATCCTCCGAAGAATCAGCTTTTGAGAGTTTTTTGCATTGACCAATAATCATCTTTGACGACAGCGTTTACGAATTCCTTGGTTGGTTTGATACGATGATTTATGAGTTTAAGTTATTACGTTTATTTATCTTAAGGTTAAATCTCTTTGGAATGATCGTTATATCGATTTGATGTCATAATATTAAATTATTATACGATTGAGATTACTTTCGAATATAATATTGACTCGTTAATGTTTAACGAAAGGAACGTGTTAAGATCTTCATGCTTTTCTAACGTTATTAGAAAATGACAATTATCTCTTAAGAGAGAGGGAGAGAGAGAGAGAGAGAGAGAGGATTGGATAGAAAAGGAGGAATATCGAAGAAGGATTTTATCATGAAAAAGATTCCTTTTGTGTTGGTATATTGGATCTATCGAAGGGTGAATAGATGGTACGCTTGTCCATGATATGTTCTTGGTGTGTAGGCGTGCGCGTACTAGCGAGTTACAAAGGAGAAAAGAAAGACAGAGAATAGGGAGATGGAAAAGAGAGACAAAATAAAAGAGAGAATGGTTAAGAGAGAGAGAGTGTGTGAAAGAGAGAAAGAGAGATCAGAGGAATGAACGTACGAACGAACGAACGAACCAACCAACGAACGGTCTTTCTCTTGGCCGCTTATGTGACCTCTGGTGGGTGTATGTTTAACCTTTTCGATGGTAGTCGACGAAGAGGAAAATATGGCCGGCGGGCCCCCCAGAAACGACGATCACCCACGCAAGCGAATGTAAATTACCGGAGGCTGTGAATCATTTTGAGAAGATCCCAGACGGACCCCGAGGTCCTTTTTCTTCGTCCTCGATGCCCCCCTTTTTACTCTTTCCTCTCCTCCTTCTTCCCCCCACCCCCTACCCCTTCTTCAACCTATTCTCTTCCTTTTCTTCTTCTTCTTCTTCTTCTTCTTCTTATACTTATACTTATATTATTATCTCTTTCTCTTCTTCTTGTCTTTGTCTCCCATTGTGGTACTTACGTAAGGTTGAGGAACGTTAAGCTTGAGAAAAACAGGCGGCTCCCATAGGTGGCCGTGGGACGTGCTCTGGGGCCCCCAGTTCTTCTCTTCTTCCTTCTTAAATTTTTCTTTTGTTTTTTATTTTTTTTTATTTTTTGCTCTCTCTTTCTTTCTCTCTCTTGATTATTTACTCTCTTTGTCTTTCTCATTCTCATACGATCAAGTTCATACGTAGTTGGTAATGCTTATTAACCGCCTCGGGTGTTACTCGAGGTGGCTTCAGAGAGAAAAATCAAAAACGAGCATCGCGAGTGCAGAACAAACCCTTTCTTTCCTCCTACTCTTGTTACTCATGAGATCTACTTGTTTCTAGTTACTCTTCTGAAATATACTCATTTTTCTTTTGTTTTGTAGAAAATTCGTTCTTTACGTAGATTTGTATAATTTTATTAATTATTTTGAGATATTATAAGATTTATGTAGTGTTTTAGAATAGAAAGGTCAATTACTGTTTTTTTTTGGGTTCACAAATGATCAACTACTGATGCAGTGATACCCTGTCGATAAAGGTTTATAATTTCGAAAAAGTATGCTTTGTTATATGATGTCTGAAGTTCAAAAAATATTTTCATTTATTGAACCCCACTATATAATAAGTATACAACAAGTTACAACCATTTACGATAAAAATTTACCTTAACTGGTCAACTACTGGTGCATTTATCTTAGTGTTTTACAATATAATCCAAATTGGACCTTTTTGTATTGAAAAAAAAACATTTGTTGGTTACCTTTAGAGTTTTAATCTTTTACAATCGTTAAATTTAAATATTATATGTGGATAACGTAATCGTAAGCATAGAAAAATATCGTTTGAAAATCTTGAAATTATGCGTATCTCAAGTGTTCTTACCCTAAAGGGTTAAGGGAAGAGACAGAACAAAAGATTCGCGTAATTAGAAAGCACGAAAGACATTTCGCGGTGCGAAGATCGTCTGTACCGGAGGAGTTACCAACGTGTATCGCCTTTAGCTAAAGTGCAAGCCGTCATTCTTAAGCCGCCGCCGTAAATTCTCCTGCCTTCTTCTTCTTCTCTTGGTTCGTTCGTTCGTTCGCTCGTGCGAGAGGTACTTTTTTACGGGACACCCCCGTTCGAGAGAACTGGAGGTTGAGGAGGGACCAAAAAGAGAGAGAGAGAGAGAGAGAGAAAGAAACATACAGAAAAAAAGGAGAGGAGAAGAGAGTAGATGTAAAGAAGTTCACCTTTTATGTTTTCCCATTCGAACAAGAAAATTTGTTATTCAACCAGAAATTTAGTTGGTTGAAAGAATGAAATGTATATTTTATGAGTTTACCGTATACAGTATATATTATATGTATTCATTTGAAATGATTCTCTTTAGGAACGATTAATTATGTCATTGTGATTGGTTTGCGTGATGATAATCTCTGTTCGATAACTCGTATTTCAATATTTATGTTTAAAAGTGCAAGAGAAAGTGTATGAGAGAGAGAGAGAGAAGAGAGAGAGAGAGAGAGAGAGGGAGAGTGATAGGAATAGTTTGAACAAGAGCTTGTTGGTACAACTAATATTAATCTCTAAGTCATGCTTAATAATTATCAGATATAACGTTAAGTATATTGCCATAAGATGTTAGATACTTAAATAACGTTGAGATACTTCAATGCTGTTATTAACGAGATCTTCTATTACAAATAGGAAAGAAATGATGCACTATTGCACGATTAGTTTAACGATTAACTTATCAAACAAACTTGAACTATGATACTTTAACGATAAATTATATTTAAATCAAGTTTTGATATATATAACACGTTTTAAAAGATATTAATCATTTGTAACTGTTATATTATAATATATATACAAATTTAGGGAATTATCTCGTGACATTTGATTTAATCTATTACCTGTCAATGGCATTTTTTTGGGGGACACATTTTCAAATTACTTTTTTTTTTTTTTTTTAATAATTGCAACTTCCAAATGAAATATATATTCGTTAAAATCATAAGTTCGTACTTCGCGCTTTATAAAAATATTACAAATTTTCATTATTTTATTTTATAATAATTACATATAATATAATTATATAATTATATAATAATTATAATAATTAATGATATAAAATAATTATTATATTTAATATTTAGTAATTAGATACTTTTGATATAGATTTATTTTTCATTAATTTATATTCATATATATTTCTATATTTAATATTAATTTATTTAATAATTATATTATATTTGTATTTTTATATTTATAATAATTAAAAAAAAAAAAAAAAAAAAAAAAAAAACAATTGTTACAAAAATAGTTCTATTTGGTTAGTATGAATATCATTAATACAGTTAATATCATTTCTTCTTTTACATTTTCGTATTGTGGCAGGTAATGAGTTAAGTAGGATGTTCATTTTTGTTTTTTTTTTTGAGAAACGTATATAATATACTTCACTAATTAAATACTAATACCTTTAATTAATGATTATTGTAATTAATGTTAGAAAATGTCTCCATTCTTATGACATTATGGCAGTTGATTTTAATGTTTATTTCATACACGTGCACGAGAATTATATGTGTGTGATGAACAAAGGCACCTCCCTCTTTTACTTTCGGAGGATAAGAAGAAGAAGAAGAAGAAGAAGATGAGGATGAAGAGGAGGTGATTGCGAAGGTGGTGGCGAGGGGAGTGGGGGAGAGGAGGAGGGTGGGGGGGTGAGTTAGTATCAGAAAGAAAAAAAAGGAAAGAGAGAGAGAGAGAGAGAGAGAGATAGAAACGGAAACGTTGTTAGAGTCGGGTTCGTCCTTCCGGCTCTCTCTTCCCCACCTCTTCTCTCTCCCCCCCCCCACCCACTTGCCCCCTCTTTTTATCTTTCTCTTTCTTTCTTTCTTTCTTTCTTCCTTCCTTCCTTCGGCAAAGTCTGCTTATAGGCAGGCAAGTCCTTAGGCGACTCGTGAAGATCGTGAAGATCGAGCGAGATGGCGATGCACGACGAAGGTTATGTGCCCACGGTTAGTATAGTTTTGCGGCTCGCGCCACTGCTTCTTTCTGAGTACTTATTTTTGTTTATTTAAAAAAAAAAAAAATAATAATAATATATTAAAATAATTTTCTTTGTTTTGTATTGTATTGTATTGTATTGTTTTGTTTTGTTTTGTTTCAGACAAAACTCATAATGAAGTGATTTATCATAAGAATAATTAGGGGGTTCGAAGGAGGAGGAATAGGGACACGTAAATATCCTATTTTGATGTATTTTTATTACAACGATTTATTACAGGTGGATTGTTATATTTAATTCCATTTCGTGCTTTAACGAGCCAGGCTCGTGAACAGATAGTCGGGCCAAACATAAACATCACGAGTAAGGCACGTTTAGCATTCGTTGACGTGTAACACTTGGGCCTAAATTTCGTCGAGCTAAATAAAGGCACGGGAAAGAGGGTTAAAGAATTTTTTCAGAATATTTTCTTTTGTTTTTTTTTTGTTTTTTTCAGATCAAAGATAAATTCAATTGTTTTATAGTCGGTTAATACTTAATGTGAAATTGCAGTAAGTGTAGGAGTAATTTTTCTTTTCTTTTTTTTTTTTTTTACTAACTAAATGTAATTAAAAAAGTTAATGTTGCAGGATTCTAAAGTTCATCGGTTTTAAACATATATATATATGTATATACTTATACAATAGTTTGTAATATTAGTTTAACATCAGCGAGGACAAAAATAACGAGGCAAGTATGCTAACGATGGTAAAAGATACGCAGGAAGTATATTCTTGTAATGGTTAGAATATTTTAGCGTTACCAAGTACGGATTATTCGTTATCTTTCTTCTTCTTAACATATTTTTTCCTTATCCTCCCTTACCTCACCTCACCCCAGCCCCAGCCTAGCCCCACCTCTCTCTCCTTCTCTATTTCTATTTTTATCTTTTTTTTTTTTTTTCGTTTACAAGTAACTATAATTACTAAATTGCCTCGGGTCGAACGTATTCAACTTGAACAAAACTTGACACGAATCTTCATTGTATAGATGCACGCGTCATTTTCATACATTGTTTCGTGAAAATTGTTTGCTTTAAACGCCTATCATCTTTCAAAAAGTTCATTTACAAATGAATTAGAAAAATTATAACTAATCTGAATTTTAGTTGTACCACAAAAATTCAAATTGGAATTTAATTTTTGCTTTTTATCATTCAACAATATAAATTGGATTGTTTGCTTACTTTAACTAAATTACTTTACTTTAATTAGGATAACTCATTAATTAACATATATAATTAAATTACATTTATTATATGATCAATATATTACTTTATAAAGAAAGGTAAATAGATTAATGTAATTTTGTCAATTTAATTTATATTAATATTAATACTTATGCTACTTATAATTTAGATTAATAATTATTATTAAATATATATAAGAATATATTTTATTATATTAATATATTATTTATTTTTATAAAATTATATTAAATTATATTATATTATATATATATTTTATTAAATTATATTATAATAAGTTTATTATTATATTATATATATATATATATATTTTACTAAATTTTATTATAATAATTTTATTATATATACATATACATATATATAATTATTATATTAAAATAATATTATTATATTAAATAATATTATTTAATATGTGGTATTTAATATATATATGAAATTATTATATTAAAATAATAGTTGTAATTATAAATTAATTTTGTAATTGTTTAATTGCACGGTCGTGTATATTCGAATAATTGTCGACATTAAAATTAAATGATATTAGTCGTTTGATTTTATTTCAATTGTAAGTTAAAATGGTTGACAGTTTTATATATTATTGAAAAAAAAAAAAGAAATGTACAGTTATCGGATTATTCTTAACACTTAGTACTAACTATAAGTCTACTTTGGAAGTTTTTCCATAGCTGGTAAGGTTTGAGAACACGCGTGAACGTTCCTCGAGGGCATGTCACTCGTGAATATCGTCGAAGTAGAGAAAATTATATTTCGCTTGTCGTCGCTTCGCAAGAGAAACACGATAAGCTCGGACAACATGCGGTCATTACTTAGTCCTCTTTAATGAATCAATTTATTGGCGCATAATTATTACACCGAGAGAGAGAGAGAGAGAGAGAGAGGGAGAAAGGGAGGGAGAACTGGTATAAGTTACTCTTGGCTCATACATATATCAACAATTTATCTTGATTTTACGAACGAGCCAGAGAAGTAGTATACTTCTTACATATATATATATTTAGACAAACTGTTTATCGTAAATTTTGATCTTTCAAAAAAAAAAAAAAACAAATGCAAAACTTAAAGAAATAAATAAAAATAGTTTAAGTTAATTGTCAAATTTATTTTTGTAAGAAATTGATTTTAATATGAAATCGTTAATTTCAAAATCGAACAATAACGAAGTGTATACATTCTTATATTTATTATTTTATCATTATTATAATTTAATATTAATATTAATATTAATTAATTTAATAATAATTTTATATATTATATTTATACAGTAGTTATATATAGATATAAAATTATATAGTTATATAGTAGTTATATATAGTTATATATTAGTATATATACTAAGTAAATTATAGTATTAATAAATTTATATAATATTAATATTAAAATATGAAATAAATATTATTATTAAATAATTACAGTAATATAATAATATTAATATATAAATTAATAATATATTTGTAATATATATATATATTCAATTTTCAATATTCAATTACATTACAAATGTACATTGCATGCAGAATACAATTGAGTGTTTGTAAAAGAAACATAAGTATAGTATTAATTCTAAAAAAAAAAACAAAAAAAAAATAGTCAAAGATGCAACTATCTTATTAGAAATACGTGTGATAATGTGTTGGTGGAAAAATAACGTGTCGACATTTTTCAAAAAAGGGGAACAATAATTAAATGACAATAAAAATACTTTTGATTTTTATAGGGAAATTAGATCGTGTGAAATAACAGTTTAGTTTTTGTTCTTGTTGTTGTTGTGTTTAAAGACATATGTCATTCCCCATGTTCCCCTTCTCCTCCTCCTCCTCCTCCTCCTTCTCCATCACCTTCCAAGAGATTTATTCGGCACGCGTCGAATCGAATTGCCGGATTGATCGTTGATGACTTCCGTGATATTCAGGAACGTAATCGGTGGTGAAACGTCTAGGGAAAAACGGTGGTCGCCGTGTGCCGGTGGTACTTCATTAATATTTCATTTGGTTGCTTATCGTTACGAAGCCGCAACGCACGAGGAAGCCTTAGGGCATCGTTACTCCCCCTCTAAGTAAGCGCACTAGAGAGTGCGCACGCGCGTGCGCGCGTTCGCCCTCACGTTCGCGTCACTTGAAAGAGGATAAGAGGATATTTTAGCCGGAGGAATGGAAGAGTGGGCCCGGAACGCGAATAACAAATGTGTCTTATCGAAATTTCTTTCTAGAAAAGAAAGGAAAAAAGAATAGATGAAAAGTAAGAAAACAAAATTTGGACAAAATGATTTTAAATGACAAATGATATGATTGGATTATTGAGAAAAGGAATGTGTTTCTTTTATATTGAAATTTCTTTCATGAAAAAGAACACGATGAAAATAAGAAATGAATCAACAAAATTATTAGAATGAAAATTGCAAGTTGAAATTATCTAAAAAAAAACAAGGAAAACAAATCCCTAGTAGCATTAAATATTGAAAATTATTGAATACATGTGTGTATTTAATATTAAAAAGTGATTCAATGTCTCTCTTTTTATATTTAATATTATAATATAATATTAATATTAATATTAATTAATTTAATATAATAATAATATTTATTAATATTAAATTTATATAATAATTTTAATTATAGTAGTTATATATTAGTATATAGTTAAGTAAATTATACTGTTTTAATAAATTTATATAATATTATTATTAAATTAATATTATTATAATAATTATAGTAATATAATAATATTAAAAATACACATGTATTCAATATTTTGTGCTATTAGGGTAAGATAGAAAATAATAGACAAATTCAGTTAGAATGAAAATGACAATCTAAGTCTGTAATTACATAAAAATATGATTCTACGAGATATTGTTATGATATAAATTATATCGTTCAATTAGAATTCCATCGATGCGTGTGTGTACAATAATTGATATAATGTCATTGTATATAACGGTACATTCAATTGACCTAATTTCAGTCCATTTTGCAATTGTCGCAAATGAAACGTTGACTCGTTGTAAATTAATTGGATCGAAGATACGAGGAGAATTTTCACAAGGACAAGGACAATTTTTATATTTTCATGGTCATAGCGTATATATATATATATTATTCTTAAAAAAAAAAAACCCTGATGCGATTAATTATTATGAAATAAATATAATCAAACAACGTTGATTACTATTGAAGTTATAAAAAAAGGTGTTTCGATAAAAAAAAAAAAAAACAATTATTTTTTGACGTTTCTAAATGTACTTTTCATTTTCATGTGAATTGTTTAATGCTCAATTTACGAACTGTGAGTTAATTTGAATCATTTAAAATTTGATTACTATATATATATATATATATATAAAATTAGGTACACACATATAATATATTTAAAAAAAAAAATGGTATCCGCAAAAGCCACTATAGTGGCGCGTATTGCTTCAAATGTTAAACAAATAAGAAAGTTAGTTGATGAAAACTGGTATGCAAAATTGTAGACAATGTGAAGATATCTTGGCGGTAGAATTATTAGAGGATCAACGGGAGAGGGGGGCGGGGGTTGTTCGTTTAAGAGAAGAAACAGAAGAAGAAGAAGAAGATGATGAAGAAGAAGAAGAAGAGAAGAAGGAGGAGAAATGGGTAAAGAAGAAAGAGCGTGGGTAACGGAAAGGAAAGATGGGTTTGGGGGTGAGGAAGAATAGCCACAGGTCAGGTTGAAAAGGAGATAGAGAAAGAAGGTTGAAGAGGAGAGTAGAGGAGAAGAGAGGAGAGGAAAAGAAAAGAAAAGAAAAGAAAAGAAGAGAAAGAGAAAGAGAAAGAGAAGAACACGGTGTGGTGTAGCCTGAGGCATTGCAGAGCGCATCGTCTCGTTGGTTAGCCTCAGGGTAACGTAGTTTCTCTTTCTCTCTCTCTCTCTCTCTTTCTCTTCTCATAACCTTCCAGCATAGTGAGGAGGTGGTTGTGGAGTTGGAGGAAGTGGAAGAAGAGAAGAAGGAGACGAAGAGATCGCCGCTATCTCTCCTCGTTTCCGTGCCGGAGGCATGGCGACCGTGGCTCCCCACCGCACTCGCGATGGAATACACACCTCCACGTTTACCCTCAGGTTATTCTTCCTTCTATAGTTAGGGGTAGAGGGGTACAGGGAAAGGGGGTAGCAGAGGGAAGAGAGACTGCATGATTCTGCCGCTTCTTGGCCTCCGGGATAACCGAACGTCCTCTTCTTTTATGTACGTACACGAACTTCTCACACACACCCACACACACGTATACATATGTATATAGTTATTCAAGATATATATATATATACGAGCTATCGGCGCGTTCGACTGCATTGCCTTGGGTGATCTTTCTCTCGTTTTCTTCTTCTTCTTCTTCTTGTTCTTCTTCTTCTTCTTCTTTTTTAATCTTTTTTCTCTTTTACTTTCTCTTCTTTTTCATATCTCTTTCTCTTTCTACTTGGTTTTCTTACTTGCTCTCTTTTACCTCAGGTTACTCCCGTTTCTGTTCTTCTTCATCTTCTTCTTCTTCTTACCTTTCTCATTCTCGAATCTTTCTCTCTTTCTTCATTTCTTTATTATTTTTTTTTCTACTATTTATTTTTATTATACTAGTTTTGTATTCTTCTCTCGTTGTATTGTTATTGTTATTGTTATTGTTATTGTTATTGTTGTGTTATGATGGTTTATTTTTCATTCACCTATGGGTATAATATCTCAAGTTTCGATGATTTCTTCATAGTTCACTAGGAGTCAAGTTTACAAAGGTAATTGTTTTCATTGATTATCACGAGTATATCATTTCCTATAATAATAACGGATAGATAATGATCGTTTGGTATTCTAGTCTCGTGAAGGTTTTGTATGAGTTATATAACCGATGACAATTATTCTACGTGGACTTTGAGATTGATTAGGATGATTGGGTGATTATATACGTTCGGTGAAATATCAATTACATCTTATTATTATATATATATATATATATATATATATATATATATATATATATATATATATATATATATATATTAGTTTTATTAATATTATTTATTTATAATTCTCTTTTGTTTTGGTTTGTCTTCAAACAAACATTTATCTCTATCAATAATATTATTTAAGTATAAATATAAATATATATATGTATAATTGTATTAGTCAAGAAGACAAAACGTGGGTTGAATTTGAAAGAGACCCATTTAAACGAACGAGTCACGCAAAAATGACTTCGTTGTAAATCGAATCCCGTTATAATTGTAAAACCAGTCGGACTCGCTTTCATTTTGGCACACGATCGTGAACACGGCACGCGTCTCTGAATTTAACACGGAATTTCTTTCTCTACGTGTATATATATATATATATGTGTATTTGTGTGTTTGTGTAAGTATTATAATAATGGTAATGCGTTTGTTGTGTGTGTGTGTGTGTGTACGACTCTACAAGCCAATTACGAAATCTTTCAATTTCCCTTAGGGATTATTATTTAATTACATATATATGTGTTTCGTATAATTACGTTTCAAGTGATCTGTTACAGATTGATATAAATGAAAAAAAAAAAGAAAAAGAAAAAAAATAAAAAAGAATGAAACCTGTTATTATTGTAGTCGTTTCTTTCTTTTAAGATTTGTTTCATCATTTTTCTTCTTTTGAAATCTCGCGTACCCGTTGTATGATGTGATTTAAACTAAAATACAACATCGTTCATTTTCCTGACAATCGACAACAGCTTGTTTTACCGTAACTACGTCGCCACATTTGTTCATACAAATTCCAGAAAAATGATGACAGTGCGTTCTGTATTCGGATTTAACTGTAAAAAAAAAATATATATATATAAATATGAAAAGATTTATCTCAACGATATGATACATTGTTTAAATGATATCAAAATAAATAGTGGGAACAATTGTTTGTTATATTCACCTATACTGCAACATTCATTGCCATTGGGACAAGATGCATTGCTTACTGTACTGTTGCATTGTTCTTGAGGTAAACAATTCTCTGGTGGACAATATTCCTGAGCTGTAAATAATAAATTAATTTAATTTACGTCACATATTATTAAAAAAAAACAAGAAGCTTTATTTCAATTATATCCAATAGTTCCTTATATAAAGTTTTTAAATATCTTTTAAACGAAAATGGGGATATTGTCAATTGAAAATTGAAAATTGCATGAGAAAATTGAGAATGATATTGGAGAGGAGGTGACAAGGATGAAGAAAAGCGAAGGATAGGATGAGTAACAGGAGATGAAAGTTTCTCGTTACCGGGGGAAAAAAAAATTTCAATTTCTAGTGAGTATAAGAAGATACGAAAAGAAAGAGAGAGAGAGAGAGAGAGAAAGAAGAAATAAAAAAGATTCAGTCATTTCAAAATTAGTAATGGAAAATAGTGACTTTTTCTTTTGCAATTATTCATATTGTTTGACAAACGTAAATAATATGAATACTGAAACATTATTTGTTACATATATTCCAATAAAAAAAAAAAAAAAACAGAAAATACCAAAATATATGAATATAAAGTATCACTCGTAATGCAAATTGAAATGGTTCGATAACAAATGAAGAAACATGAAACGTCACTCGATCATTCGATATAATATTTAGAAGGATCATTTGTCATGATATATAAATAAATAAAGGATATGGAGGTATGATTATTTATACGTTTTAAATAAATATGTATGGATCGTATGAAAATAATGAAACACACAAATCAATACTAAATTAAAAAGTATTAATACATTATTGACCAAACAAAATTATGTATTACTGTTTGTAATACGTAATGAAATTATATGAATTTGTTCAATAGAAAATTGTTAAGTATGTATTACATTACGTTGACTGCTAAATCAATATTATTTTAGCCGTGTTAAAGTGTTAAAACGTTATCTACCGATTACAAGTATCCTGTTGCTTGTATATAACCAACTTATGTGATTATTGAAATAGAAAATAGTATAAGTTTGAATTATA
This sequence comes from Polistes dominula, assembly GCF_049000335.1. NCBI lineage: Eukaryota > Metazoa > Arthropoda > Insecta > Hymenoptera > Vespidae > Polistes > Polistes dominula. The sequence continues at coordinate 1,166,096 of NW_028301040.1, forward strand.
ATTAGGTTCGTACAGTATTTTCCTGTTGTTATTAACATATTCCTAGAAAAAATATGTATGAACTTATAAACTAATTTAATAGAAATTATTTATTATATTTTATAGTTGGAAAATACAATTTCTAATAATTTTCATCGAATAATTACTATTTAATATAAAAAAGTTATCATTAAATGCATTAACGTTTGTGTAAATTAGTTTGACGATGAAAACTGTGTATTAATGCTGTTATTAACATATTCCTAGAAAAAAACACGTGCGAACTTATAAATTAATTTAATAGAAATTATTTATAATATTTCATAGTTGGAAAATACAATTTCTAATAATTTTCATCGAATAATTACTATTTAATATAAAAAAGGTGTCATTAAATGCAGTAACGTTTGAGTAAATTAGTTTGACGATGAAAACTGTGTATTAATGTGGTCATTAACATATTCTTAGAAAAAAACACGTACGAACTTATAAATTAATTTAATAGAAATTATTTATAATATTTCATAGTTGGAAAATACAATTTCTAATAATTTTCATCGAATAATTACTATTTAATATCAAAAATTTATCATTAAATGCATTAACGTTTGTGTAAATTAGTTTGACGATGAAAAATTTGTATTAATGTGGGTATTAACATATTTCTAGAAAAAAACACGGATGAACTTATAAAATTATTTAATAGAAATTATTTATAATATTTCATAGTTGGAAAATACAATTTCTAATAATTTTCATCGAATAATTATTATTTAATATCAAAAATTTATCATTAAATGTAGTAACGTTTGAGTAAATTAGTTTGACGATGAAAAATGTGTATTAATGTTGTTAGTAACATATTCTTAGAAAAAAACACGTACGAACTTATAAATTAATTTAATAGAAATTATTTATAATATTTCATAGTTGGAAAATACAATTTCTAATAATTTTCATCGAATAATTATTATTTAATATCAAAAATTTATCATTAAACATATTAAGGTTTGTGTAAATTAGTTTGACGATGAAAAATGTGTATTAATGCTGTTATTAACATATTTCTAGAAAAAAACACGTACTTACTTATAAATTAATTTAATAGAAATTATTTATAATATTTCATAGTTGGAAAATACAATTTCTAATAATTTTCATCGAATAATTACTATTTAATATAAAAAAGTTATCATTAAATGCATTAACGTTTGTGTAAATTAGTTTGACGATGAAAAATGTGTATTAATGTTGTTAGTAACATATTCTTAGAAAAAAACACGTACTTATAAATTAATTTAATAGAAATTATTTATAATATTTCATAGTTGGCAAATACAATTTCTAATAATTTGAATCGAATAATTACTATTTAATATAAAAAAGTTATCATTAAATGCATTAACGTTTGTGTAAATTAGTTTGACGATGAAAAATGTGTATTAATACGATAATAAATGAAAATCATTTACCTTTTAGATGTACCACAGCTGGTATTAGGATCAAAAGAAGAGTTAATCGGAAATTGTAAGACTTCATTTTGTGGGTTGCGTTCGAATAGTGTGTCACACTCTGGCAGTCAACGTTTTAATGCTCTCGCTTTCCCACCTCATGGGACTATATAAACCTATAAGATAACTGACTATCGCATACTAACACGCGCGCGCATCAACGTTCCAATGAAAAAGTGAAAGAGTGAGTGAGAGAGAAATAGAGAAAGAGAAAGAGACATACATACATATAAACATACATATACGTACACATCTGTTTGACGCCTAGCATTTTATTATCTCTATCTTTTCCCTACTCTCTCTCTCTGTTTCTCTCTTTATCTTCATCTTTATCTCTATCTTTACATCTATTCTTTCTATTATATCTTTCTAGTAAAAATATTATCAATAATATAACCGTTGATCACACATGAAAAAAAGCAAAGCATAATGCATAGATTTGTATGTTAGTAATAGTATACTTTATGGTTAGTATCTTTTAGATAATTTTACGATAATATTCTAGGATTGTTTGAGATTTTTTTTATCATTTTGTTTGCCCTTTTTCATTTCTTACTCTTATCTTCAAAAATTTTGTTCAAACCTTTAAACTTTTTGATTTAACCTTCGGGCATATTGACTCACAAAAGGCTGGAAATTCGAGAAATTTATTATTAACAATTATTATTTTAGGATTGTTTGTACTGAATGATTTTTGTTATTTTATTGAAGTGAAAACTTCTTTAGAATCAGGGTGATCTGAAAATCGTGAAACGGAAAAACGTGAAACGGAAGAAACCGTGAAATCGATGAAAGAAAAATAATTAATTAATTAATTAATTAATAAAATTTGTATATATAAAAATTCAGTGTCACTATATGTTTGTTCACTAATAATTTCGAAACTACTCAACTTATTTTAATGAAATTTATTTTATTTCACGTGATTTTTTTTCTAACTTAACACATAGCACAATTTTTATCGCGATTTTTAAAAAAATTATTTTTTATTACTAATTTAAAGATTTTAATTTAGAGGTTATCTAGAGTTTCTGTAAGGTTCTTTCAATAGATTGCGCTATATTACAATTCAATTGTTTCGATATATTTACGTCACGAAGCTTGGTTTTCTTTGAAGGTTTCACTTCCATCGTGAGTGTGTGTGTGTTTTTTTTTTATTATTTTCCTTATTTGTCACGTTGTATTTTCGAATTTGTTAGAAGATAAAGGTAAAATTGACTATGAAAATTTGAAACGATGTTACTATGTTCATTTTTAAGATCGTTAATATTATTAGAAAGATTATTATTATTATCCTTGTATTTAGAATACAATTTTTATTTTACGATCAAATTCCTTATTTCGATATTCTTTGACGATGTTCCACGTTCATGGTCGCTATTGGATATTTTATTTATTTATTTTTCTTTTTTTATGGGGCTGATATCGTAATATTTATCTTGTTTAATGTAAGATTAAATTATGAATGAACCTTGCGATAAAATTATTTCCATGAAGAGATTAAGAAGTTTGTTTTTTTTTTTTTGTTATAAATCAAATGTCTTAAGTTATTTTCATTCAAAGTGTGTATGCATGGATTATGATAATTTTCTTAGAATGATTATTATTTATTACTTTGTCAATGAAAAGAAAACATTTAAGATAATCTTTCGTAAAAAAAGAAAAGAAAACATGCAATATAAGGAAATCTCGTAAGTATTCTTGAAACGGTTCTTCACCGTACTTAAAACTGATAAAACTTATTTGGAATACTGATGCGTGCATATAGACACATTAAATGAGTCATAGGAGTGTACACTGTAAAGAGAAAATGGGTAATTCACCGATGTTAGTTGTGTTGTTAATCTTGATAATGATGATGATGATGATGATGATGATGATGATGGGAGAAATTTTTCTGACATTTTAGTTTGTGCCATTTAGATTGTAATATCAAGTCGTCTTGTGCATCGTATAATTGCATACGATAACACATGACACTTTATTTCCTATTATTTGTTGTATTATCAGTTTTTTTTTGACTAAAGTTTAAGATAAGAAAATGAACAATTAGAATGGTCATTAAAATACTTACTACACAGATGTTCAATCACACGTTGTTTATTAAATATCGGAGCACACATACTTGTTCATAGTATGGTAAATACAAAAAATAAATAAAATGAATATAATAGAGATATCAGTATAGGTCAGGGGGTCGGCAACCTGCGGCTCGCGAGCCACATGCAGCTCTTTGGATGTGAAGCTGCGGGGCTCTTTGGATGTGAAGCTGCGGCTCTTTAATTAAAAGAGTTTAGTAAAAAAAAAAAAAAAAACATTTAAAAATTGTTCTGAATCGATTAACGAGGATTAGGCACCGATGAATAAATAGATTAGATTTTTTTTTTTTAATCAAAAAGCTTTATTTATGCGAGTATTATTTATTGTTGGCAAGAAAAAATTTGGTGGCTTTTTGAAAAACTTTGAAATTTTGTAAATTGTAATTTTTAGCTTTTTCGACTCAAAAAGTTGCCGATCCCTGGTATAGGTCAAAGTTAAGATGACTAATAAAAATTATACCATGGCAATCGACGTTATCTTCTTTTGTATCTTTTTTTATTTTTTTTTTAATGTTTATTTTTATTTTTATCTTTCTCTTCCGTTATTAGAAATAAAATTAAGTGTCGTTTTTTTTTATTTTTTTTTTTTAAAACAAATTTGGATATTATTTCTTTATGACATCGAATTAATTTCTATAATTTAATATCGTTACATAGTTTTTTTGTTTGTTTGTTTTTTTTTAAATTAATTAATTAATTAATTAATTAATTTTATAAAAGGATCTGCGAAAAAAAAGAAGAGACAAGAAAGACGAGATGTGGCTTAATCTACATTTTTTTTCTTTTTTATTAATTATCACTTAAAGTATAATAATTGTCATTGCTTTCTTTCACTGTGTGATTTTTTTTATTTTATTTTATTTATTTATTTATTTATTTATTTTTTTTTTTTTTTTTTAGTGTAAATAAAATGATAGAAGAAAATTGTACAGAAGAAGAAGAAGAAGAAGAAGAAGACAAAGTCAAAGACGAAGACGAAGACGAAGACGAAGACGAAGACGAAGACGAAGACGATGAAGAATTAGAATTAGAAGAAGAAGAAGAAGAAGAAGAAGAGAAAGAAGATGAAAATGTAGAAATATAGAAATAGATGTAGAAGTAGATTTAGAAGAAGTAGAAGTAGAAGAAGAAGAAAGAGCGTTCGGATAGCGGATTTACATAAAGGCATAGCGTTTCATTTTTTTGTTTTTTTTTTTGTTTTGTTTTTTCTTATCAACGTACTTCTCATTTTTCGATTTACACGCTCATCAAATTTACCTTCCTGGATACATAATACCTATATATATATATATATATAATATAATATAATAATAATAATAAACAAAAATAATTATAATAAGTACACGAATTGCTACGTTAAAAAACAATTTTTGTTCGCGATTCAAAAAGTGTCGGAAAAATTGTTTCAATTAGATGAAATAATAATATTTTAAATTTCTTATCGTTTTATTTTAAATAATCGTTGATATATTGTTTTTCAAAAAGGGAAATAATTAACACATTCGCGGCCGATATATTTTTTTCGTTTTTTTTTAGTAAGTACCGACAAAAATAATGCAATTTTGACAAAATAATAAATTTAATATATAAATATAAGTTTAAATTAGTTAAATTTATATTTTAATAAGAAAATATAATAATATAATAAAATATAATTATTTGAATATTTATTATATTTAAATATTATATTTAATATTATATATATATTAAAATAATAATACTAATACATAATATATAATATTTAATTATATTATAATATATAATATTTAAATATAAATTTAATATATAAAATTTTTATAAATATGTAAATATAAATTTTAGAAATATTAATATAAAATATAATATATAAACATAGTAATATAAAAAATAAAAAAAATATATATATATATATAATATAAATAAATATATAATATAAAATACTAATAAAGTAATAATAAAATAATAATAAAAAATATTAATAAAAATAATAATAATTATAAAATAATATAAATTTATATAATATATAATATATAATATATAAATTTATTTTTTTATTAAATTTTTAAAATGTCAAATATGACATGAATTCACGTCAGCGGTCGCGAGTGTGTTAATAACCAATCAAAAATATTTAAACGATACTTTATCGGTACAATTACTTTTTGATTTAAAAAAAGACTTTTGAAAAAGGACAAGCCTTTTTTTTTGAAATTTAATCGATCGAGTATCGTTATAGTCTCTCCTACCCTTCGACAAAATAATTATTTTACGTTAGTTACGAAGAAATGTTTTTAAATATACTCGATCGGTCGATTAAATTACAAACGATTAAATAAAACGATAATTTTCGTATCACGTACGCACTTTCCTCACTTATTATTATTATTATTATTATTATTATTATTATTATTATTATTACTATTGTTATTATAATTATTATTATTATAATTATTATTATTATAATTATTATTATTATTATTATTTAAATAAAACCGATAATCGATCTTCGACTCTAACAAGCGTAGCACCGTAAAAATCTTCACGATTTCGATAGTTTTAATTCACTCATATTGTTCTAGATTATTTTCTTTTCTTTTCTTTATTTTTTGTTTGTTTGTTTGTTTGTTTCTATTCTATTCTGTTTTTTCATTTCATTTCATTTCATTTCATTTCATTTCATTTCTTTTCTCTTTCGTTTTGTTGTTAATATGTACAGTGGATAGACTTTATCGTATCGTAATAACGTGCTCATTACACATTATACCGATTTCACAATACTGTACACAATGAATTTATTCTCGTAGAAAGGAAATTATATCAAGTGGCTGGGGAATGTTTTACGAATGGTTGCAATTTCATCGGTCGTTAGGATTCAATTATAACGTTTATTTTTAGACCGTAAAACAAAATGAAAAAGTAATCAGATAAGAGGGTTTAATTGAATATTAATTAATCAAATATTAAATATTAAACGAATTTAAAAATGTACGAGGCTAGAATTTTATCGTCAAGAAGAAGAAGAAGAAGAAGAAGAAGAAAAATAAGATGAGACAATTAATGATTTTTCAAGGAAGGACTTGTGTTATCTTTTTTTTTCTGCTTGTTCTTTTTATAAGTCAAATTTGAAAAAAAGATAATGGTATTAGCTCGGGAACCAGTGACATTTTTTTAGTCAATCATTTTAATCCTGACCATAATTTGTAGAATGTTAAATTTAGTTGTGCTGTGAAGCACAGTGACCGTCAACTGGCGCACCAACGGTGGGTGGACCAACGGGAGCACCGAAAACACGTCCCAAAATTGTGCAATTTCAGTCATTTTAACCCGGCTAAAATTTCTAGAGTTGATAGTTAATATAATTATTTAAATAAAAAAAAAAAAAAATCGTCACAGCTGGCTGTATGCCGTCAGCTAGCCACGAAAACGCGTAAAAAAAGTTTTGAGTTTATCAACTTCTTTTTTTTTTTTTTTTTTATCAACTCTATAAATTTTAGCAGGGTTCAAATGATTAAAACTTCAAAATTTTTGGGCGTGTTTTCGGTGCTCCCGTTGGCCCACCCACCACTAATGCGCCAGCGGACGATCACTGTGTTTTACAGCGCAACTAAATTTAACATTCTACAAATTATGGTCAGGGTTAAAATGACTGACCCTAAAACTATCATTGGCTCTTGGGCTATATTTAGTTATCGTGCCACGATGAAGATTTTCAAGGAAAAATTAATGATCCTAACAACTGTCTCTCCCACGTAGGAAAAATACATAATTGTTTACCTGATATTTCTTTTTGTTTTGTTTGTCCAATTTACACACATATTACACACACACACATACACATACACACAGATGCACATGCACACTGGCAGTCTCTCTCATTTGACACGTTTACCGTATTAACGGGAAACGTGTAGCTAATTGTTCGCAATCCAATCAGCAGCAAATAAACCGTTAGTTAGCATTTACGGAAGTTCAGTTGACGAATCTAGAGCGGTAGGTTAATGTTAGATGCGTTTAGATATGAGATTCTAACGCAAATACGCATTTCTTAGATTTCTTTTTTTCATCCTTTTTTTATTCTTTTTTTTTCTTAGTTTCTTTGATGAAAGTTCTTTCAAACTCGCGAACATTAAAAACAGAGGAAAGATTTTGTTGTGCTCCTGGTCGTGTACTTTTTCAAAGATTTCTAAGATTTTCACCTAAGTGCCGAAGCTCAAATGAAACGGTATGGCAAATACCGTTTCAGATTACTCATAGCCCATCCGATAACGTTGTCATTCGATACGAGGAACAATTCGTTCACTGTTTATCGATGTTATGTGCCTGGTCGATAATCCGTTATTGTGTTCTTTAAAAACGAATAAATATCTTTGAATGATGGTCTAGCTTCTTCGTCCCTTCTCCAACAGGAACACATCATTTTGTAAACGTCATCTGGACACATCGTTGGTTTTGGTAGAAATACCTAGAAAAAAGAAATAATCGTCATTAATTTGAAAACAAAATACAAATATATATATATGTTATACAGTTTAAAATAATAATACTTGTGATTCTTCTCCGTAATACATGTGTTCGGCATTTCTAATCACTTGATCATTGGTAAGATGTTGAAACGGTTTTTCTCTAGCTAAACTCATAACTTCCCAAAGCGTGACTGCGAATGACCAGGTACTACTAGCACAGGTATACCTGTCCTAAAATAACAACCGATGTATATTCGATTACGTCATACATTCGATATAATAATAACGAGGGAAGGTTTGAGAAAACCAAAAAAAGAAAATGTATATATTTTTCCTTACCAAGAGAATACTTTCCCATGGTAACCATCTGATCGGTGCTGGTGGTCTACCACCAATGTCGCTGTAATCCTTCTTGTAAAGATCGCTGCACATTGCGATATCGGTAACTTTCACGGCGTAGGATCGACCAACCAAGCAATTTCTGGCAGCCAGATCCTTGTGTACCAGATTCTTTGATTCGAGGTACCTCATACCCGAAGCTATTTGCGTACCCATGTATAGTAGACAGTTTTGACTACGGAGAGAAGAAAGTCATTTATTATATATATTCATTTTTTATTTTTTTTTGTATTTTCTTTTTATTCTTAGGACGTTGTACGAAAGATTCCCCGAGGGTTAACCAAAAGGTAGGGCGTACCAACACACAAAAGCACACGGTATACCATTTACTTTATTTATATCGTACCTGAGGGTCTTTAGATTGCAGGTCGGTCTTAAAGTTCCTGTAAGCGGTACGCTATACTGAAGATAATGGGCAAGATCACCGAGTTCGGTGTACTCGATGATTGTCCATGGTGCTGGCTCGGCTGCACAAACACCCAAGATCCTTGCCACATTTGGATCGGACAATCCAGATAGAAAGCTCACTTCTCTCATTTGATCGTTCGTACCGGGCGGCATGCCGATCCCTCCAGCATTATTGCTGCTGCTGTTGCTGCTGCTGCTGCTGTTGCTGCCGTTGTTACTGCTGATGATGTGCCCACTTCGAATGTCGTTGATACAAGTTGGTACACGGGCCACGACCAATCTTGGGGCACTCGGTATAACATCGTCCAGGTCTACGGTCTCGCAAACGATAGCCTAAAGGGTTTCAACATTTCATCATCATTTTTTATTTTTTTATGTCTACTTTAACCTTTTGTTAAGTTTATTTCTTTTCTTTTCTTTTCTTTTCGTTTTCGATAGAATGATAAGTTCAATATTGTTTGCTGATAGTTTCGAAGAAATATAAGTTAATTGAAGTTTCGTGTCATTTATTTATTTTTTTTTCTATAGATTTTCTATAGACGTACAATGACGAGTCAGACTCGTCATTCATTTCATGGGCCATTGTAAACTTTGACGAGTCTGACTGGTCAAGAGCTTTTTTTCTCTGGGAAAATAAAAAAAAGTAAAAAAAAAATTCAAATTTCAAAGTAAAATATACATTTTCGTAGCTTTCACGTAACTGTTCAGTTGAGTGAAATTAAATAGTATTTGTTGATCGCATCAAGTTCCATTTAATTTGTATGTTAAGGGGGGAGTTAACGATTTGTTTGGTTAGCATTTTGTAATAATTGAACTTAAACTGAAAATGGACGGGGGGGGGGGAGTGGGAATATTATTATATTATTATAAATGTAAATAAATACTTCTCCGATAATACTCGAGCCAAGTTTCTCCGTGGTTCTTAAGCAAAGTCGTGGTATACCGGTGGGTTCGATTTCCTTGCATTTGTATGGCTTGTTCATGCTAGGAGCTATGTTCCAAGTGACAACGGGTGCGGGTATCTGGAAAAGTAATTTATGCCCCGTCATGTTCGTCGCGCCATAGTTCGCCACCAACGCCATAAGGGAAAAATAAAATCGAACATAATGGTAGTTCAGAGAAAAAAAGAGAAAGAGCGAGAGAGAGAGAGAGAGAGAGAATAAACGTTTAACGGTTTTCTTTGTTCCACATCGAATGCTTTTAAATAATAACGATTGTATATATAAGTATAGTGATAAATTACCTTGTTAATTGACGTAACATTGTTATGCTGTAACGTTACAGACTTTTCTTTAGGTGTTGTATGCCAACGTTTCGAATGAGTTCGATCCATATCCCGACGATAATTTGTTGTTGTCGCTGTTGATGTTGTTGCAATTGTTGCTGACGTTGTTGTTGTTGTTGTTGTTGTTGTTGTTGTCGTCGTCGTTAGGTTAAATTTGTTACTATTACAACTGCTATAACTTTGCAATGTTCTGTAATGTTGAATGTGACGGGAAGTTGATTCGGTTGGGGAAGATGAACGACTCAGTGGTTCCAATATCGAATCCGTTCGATTGTTCAATCTTACGTTTTCTTCGGAAATCGTTGAGTTATCTGGATCTTTCGTAGATTCTATGAATTTGAAATAGAAAATTAATATTCCTTTTTGTTTTCTTTATATATATAGTAATCACATATCGCGATGAATTCATATTGAAATTCAATTAATATTAATTATTATCGATTGTAAGTTATGTGGGAAGTGACTTAACACATTCGCGGCCGACATATTTTTTTCGATTTTTATACTAAGTACTGACAAAAATAAGGAAATTTTGAAAAAAAAAACAATAATTTTTATATATATTCTATAAATAAATATATATATATAAATATAGGTTTAAATTATTTCAATTTATATTTATATAATAAAATATAATAATATAATAAAATAGAATTATTTGAATACTATATTTAAATATATTATATTTAATATTATATATAATATATAAATTTATTTTTATTAAATTTTTAAAATGTAAAATGACGTGCATCACGTCAGCATCAACTAGGAATAGAACTTGAAAAGACGTGAATTCACGTCAGCTGTCGCGAATATGTTAAAAATAACAATAATTTATTAATAATTAAATAATTAATAATTTCACATATAATTGTAGTATTCTTTTAAATAAATAAATTATATCTAATAAATAATAAGTTATTCTTATAATATAATATTGAATAATTTAGTTGAATATTTATCGAAACCACCTTATTAGTGAAAATCATCAATCAATATAAAAACCTGACGATAATCGATAAGCTTTAATAATATTAATTATAAGGATACATAAGTAATTGGAATAATTAAAAATGAATAAAAACTTACCAGAATTAGCTACGATAGCATAAGTGGATTTACATTGTGGACTGACCAATGGAGAATCGAATTGTTCCATTGTTAATGACTCGTGAACACTGGCGTCTTCTGGTGCGTCAACTGATGATGCATGATTACCTCCATCATTCAACATGCCGCCAGGTGTTAAATTTAAAAGTAATCCCTAAATAATTACAAACCGTTATTTCGTATTAATGAACAAGAGAGATTGTTTCGCGATTAGAAATAATGTCATCTGTAGTGTTTCGTGAGATTAATATAAATCGAAAGAAAATGTCATTAATAGTTTATGTACCTTCATATTAATCGTAAATCCAAACGGATTTTTAAGTACGGTTGGTGAACTTTGTAGCTTTTGTCGTCGATTTAATAATAAAATCACTCCGAATACCATAAGTAAGAGAAGTATAATAGCTGTTAATACACCTATCAATACTTCTAAATATTCTTGTCCTTCACCTGGGGCTGTTACTGTAAAAGAAACAAATGAAATATGAACAATATCATTGAGTAAGGATTAAATATACTTCAATACAGATACGTATGAATGATTAATCTAATCATTATCAATTAAGTTTTCAATGACACAACTAATTGAGCGAAAAAATACGATCGTCATTCTTTCTCGTCGAAACGAAATAATCGAAGGAAGGACAAATTCCATTCACTTTTCAACTAAGTGCAATGCAGTATTTTTAATATTCGATGATACTTGAATAACATTACTGTATATTTTCTATTTTCTTTTCTTTTTATTAACAATTTATGTTATCTTATTTAATATATATATATAAATTACGTGTCACGTTGTTTGTCCGCAATGGACTCTTAAACTACTTAACCGATTTTAATCAAATTTTACACACTGTGTGCAGTTTTGTCCAACTTGAAAGATAGGATAGTTTATATCTCAATTTATAATCGCAATATTATTTTATTAATCGCCAATTATTTATTATGCGTGTGTATCGGACTGATTGTGAGTGCACCCCTAGTTATATATATATATATATATATCTACAGTACTATGATGAATATCGTTTTAATATTTTATACATTAATGCACGATAATATTATTATTATTATTTTTATTTCTATTGTAAATTACGACATTGTGTTTATCATTGTTTCGTAAAAGGTTTTTTAATTAAGTTTAATCCTTTGATCGTTTAATATTTATTAACCTTTTAGTAAAGAATAGTAATTGTACTAGCTGTACGTATAGAATAGATAAGGAACATCAATGAAGATCTAGGTCTAGTATTTTTTTCTTTCTTTTAGTCTTCCCTTTTCTAAACGTGTTTCCACGAATGGTCACGATTCTTAAGGAATAAAAGGGACGAATGGGAGAATGTAACAAATGGTTCGATTAAAATCCCATCGGGAAGATACGATTCTTTCGAGCTAATAGCCTAAACACTAATAGGGTATTTTCCGTACCGAAAAGCTGCTTTATTGACCGTAAAAGAAGAAGAAGAAGAAGAAAAAGTAGAGAAAACGAAGGAGACTATCGAAGGTACAACCTTAGCATACCACCCTATATAAATCTTTTATTATCGATTTATATTATCAAAAGTGTGTATATAAGTGTGTATATAAGTGTGTAAAATAAAAATCAATCTAAATCGTAAACAAACAAATATTTCAAGCATTTATTCTCAACACTTCGTTGAATATTATGTTAACAATAAATTGACGATGCGACCATATTGCTACGAATTAACGGAGGGCATAATTTGTTTATTGGTTATTTTGTTGTTGTTGTTGTTTAAAGGGTAACATTGGTTCAAATAGTCTAAATGATTTTATTTACGTATTTACGTATCATTTTCTCTTTTCTTCACGTACGAATATTAATTTGTTTATTCAATTGAATTGATATCATTATGTAAATGAATATTCATGTTATTGAAGTTACGGAATTATCAGAACACTTTGAACAAAGCTTTGTAATAATAATACATATCGTTATATATATATATATATAGTATATCAAAAGTAATATAAACGATATTTATGTAATTACTTAATGCGAATACTGAATTTAAAGCTGGACGTTTAATTTATCCCGAAAGGATGTTAATGTAAAATTTATTTTCGACGAATACCTTTCGTTCTCGTTACGTACACATCGTTACTTATTTTGCATTTTCCAACGTTGAAATTTCTCTCACCCTCTCCCCTACCCTCTCTCTCTCTCTCTCTTGTAAACTTCACTTTAAAGAAAACTTTTCAAAAGGGTTTGTTCTTTCCTAACCGTCAGATCTAGAAATTTAAAGGTCCGTGTACAGACTTATAGCGACCTTCTTTATTTATAATTAACGCTTGGAAATAAAAGTTGAAAAGTTTGGTAGAGATAATCTACTCGAATATTATTAAATATATATATATATATATATATATATATATATATATATATATATATATATATATATATATATGTATGTATATTTAAATAAAGGTAAATCAAATAATATAACAAAGTTTTTGTGTATTTCAGGTATTAAAAATTTAATTTGCCTCTTTTTTTTTGTAAAAATTGTTAACCCGGTTGGTTGTTTTATTTTTGAAAAAGATTTGACTAAGTATCTTTTGAAGTTTTATAATATCATCGTCGTACTCTTTGAAGTTAAAATTATGTTCGCACAAAATACACACTACTATATAACATACAACAGTAGACTACAGTCGTAACCACAGTTACATGTTAAAGATATTATATTTGTTTATATCTTTCCCCTGGTATATATATATATATATATATAAAATTGTTTGGAAAGCCAGTTATCGTTTTAGTCAGGCATTTTCAACCTTTGCGAATCAAGACGATAAAAAAAAAAAAAAAAAACAAAAACCAGAATCTACATTTACAAAGAGTTACAAAGAGAAAGACAAAGTAAAGATAAAAACAGAAATAATACTTTTAGATCATTGTTAAATCGCAAAAAACGCGTAATTATGTTTGAATTGAAACAAACCTTTTCTTTTGCTATTCCTACCTTCTATCTAATATTGTTTTTGCTTGATTTTTTCTCTATCTCTCTCTCTCTCTCTTTCTCTCTTTCTATCTTTTACTTTCTATCTGGCCTTTTTGAAAGTCTTCCCATTTCCATCCACCATTTCGTTCGTATATCCACAGCCAGCAAGCTTTCCATTCTCACGTAACGACTACCACTTAATCCGACTAATTGTTTACGTTACGCGGAAGTTGCTAGGTGAATTATAAAAGCATAACCCCCTCCCTTCCTTTTAGCTTCCTGTTTTTCTCTATCACTGTGTATATATATATATATATCTTTCTTTCCCGTTGGATTTCGTCGGTGACACCAGTTAATCGTATCTCTTTCTTGCTGAAGAATAGCGGCCTCGTTTCGTTAATGAAGTTAGTTCATTGGACAAACCAACCTTCCTTTTCTTTATAAGAGGAACTTGGGATATAAGTAGTTGATGGTTGGCACTGGTGGTGGATGATGGTTGTAGTTGTGGTGGTAGTGGTGGTGTCTTAGTGATAGTGCTATGAGATGATGATGGTAGTGGTAGTACTAGTTTGCGGTTTTGACGCACCCGACGAACTTACCCGGCCAACTTATTCCTCGTTTGTTTTAAGACACGGCGCGGGATGGCGGACGGATGAGGAGAAAGATTGGCTCGAGTTGAGTTAAGTTACCTTCCTTCGCTTTCGAGAGGATAGGGTAGGGTAGAGTAAGGTAGGGTATGGTAGCTGCACGATTACGGAATTGAAGGAAGAAAGTAAAAAGAGAAGAAATTGCCGTTGGTTCGAGAACTCTTTTCGTCGGTTTTCCCAAGATGGAAGAAGAAAAAAGTATTAAGAAGAAAAAAAAGAAAGAGGTAAAATAAGAGAGTAATAACGAAAACGACGCGATTACACTTTTTACGTACCTGTTTGCAAATTGAGATTGAGATCTGCATTTGAACTGACCGGGATTTCACCATCTTGCAACACCAATGTAGTCTCATCCGTTAAATTTTCGTATGGATTTGCTGCGAGTTAAATTCAACTTTTGTGTTTAATGTTTTATTCATCTTTTTTTTTTTTCTTTTTAGATTATGTTAAGAGGATATAGTTGTTATATTATATATATTTATATCATAATGAAGGATTTTTGTAATATTAAAAGGTATCAAAAGTATGTAGAGAAAAGAAAAATATAACAAACGTTATTAAAATTTACAATGATACTTGTATAACTTACATTTATCGAACATAATCTCGCCAATCATTATCCAACGTGCTGCAAAATAAAGATGAAATTTAAGAAATTTTCCCGGTCTACCGCGAAGTCCTATCGTTACATTTCGTGCATTTTCCAATACAATGTCTGGTATGTAAGAATAGGCAATAGGTTCGTCCTCGTAATATTCGCCATCTTGACTGAACCAAATATCGGCTTTTGAAAAGACCTGTAACGCGATTATTAAAAATGATATTATATTATTGCAAATTGAAAACTTCAATGTTTATTTGATAAAATAAAAAAAAAAAATTGATTGTTTACCTGAACATCTCGCGAAAAGTAATTGTTCGTGTAAATGTATACAGCTTCGAATATCCAATAATTTTCAAATTCTAAAATAATTTCTACGAAATCGTTAGGGAATGTATCACGCATCCAAGCAACCCAACCTGTTCCTGTAATAAAAATATGTAATCGATATTAAATGGAATTTCATTTCAAGTTATCTAATAGTTGTATCTATTAATATTTCATCGATTGATTGATCGATCATCGAAGTCTGTTAATTTGTAAGATCGTTTGCATCCAATAATAATAATAATAATAATAATGATTTTATTGAAACGGTCCAATAAATGGAGGACTTGTGTAGAGAGATTCGATACGGTTCTCATTTACAATACGAGTTGTCAGTTAAGAGTGCAAAGTGTCAAGTATTGATATACGTTGAAAATGATGATGTTAAACATCGTGCCACGTTTTAAATTCTGTTTCGATCGATAAACGATTTATCAACAATTAAAAGAAGTTAATTGGAGTCAAGTGTAGTGTATTTCGTTGGAACGATCTATAATGATTAAACGATAGTCCCGTTAATACAAAGTTTAGGTATAAATCTTTTTTAACGTTCATTAATTTTGAGATATTAAATATACAAGAAAGATTTTTATTTTTTTTTTTTACAAGAAATTAACGAGTTCGAAAATGTAGAGATTTTGTTGAATCTTTCGATTTGAACGTTCGACACCCTGGGCGTATATACACCCACCGATTACCTCTTCCATCTCCCATGTCCAGCCTGTAATTATCTGCGCCGACCTCGCCATCTATCAGTCGACCCAAACCATCGGTCAGCAACGAGTTGTACTGCCTTTTACCGTCGTACGAAGTGTCACTGAGTTCCTCCATAGGTGATTCTGGTATTGTGTAACTCACGATGCCACCTACAAAATATATATATATATATAATATATAGAAATGTCAATAAAACAAAGAAAATGATTATCTTATAAAATATCGTATGATATAAATTAAAATTAATGAAAAATTTCGTTTAACTAATATACGCATAAATAATTGCATAATTTGATTTTGATAAGATTGAAGTATAGTAAGTATAGATTCTAACGATGAATTATTTTGTTGTTGATTTTATGTTATAAAATAAAAAATTCAATCTTTCGTTCATTCTCTTTTTTCTTTTTTTTTTTTGTTCATAATAAAAGCATTTGAACCTAACAATATAAGTTCGACGCTTATGACTCGGCCATAGTTTCATTTTAATTACGCGTCCCGTGAGAGATTTTTATAACTAAAAAAGTCTACAGTTAAACTGGTGGTTAATGGATAAGTAAGATACAATGAATATGGTCGGATAAAAATGAACAAAATGGCGTCTGCGCGCTACTCGATTTGCTATTTCGCGCTAGAAGCCATTTAATTGCTTCTAATATTTCACGGTTATACACGCAAAATGTCGGCTGTTTTACTACCCTCTTTTCTCCGTCACCCTTCTCTCTCTCTCTCTCTCTCTCTCTTTCTTTTTCTTTTACTCTAGTGAGTTACATTGTCACGCGATGCGCTGGTCAAGCATGTTACGGTCAAATTATAAGTGAGCACGTATAATAATTTTTTAACATTTCCATGAGCACGCTGATGTGAAGTCACAAAGCACGCACTGTTCATTTTGATTTAATAATCAGCAATTAGCGTCGTTGAATCTTGTACGTGACGGTTCTTTCTTTTTTCTTCTTCTTCTTATTCTTATTCTTATTCTTCTGTACCCGAAACCCTGCTACTTGCCCTTTTCCAAATCTCCTTTTGATTTTAAACAAGAAAACTTAAATATACGATTTGCGTGGACAGATTTTGGCAATTAATACGTTTGAGTTTGTACTCCTTGTATAGTCTCCATTTGACACTAGAAAAGCAAAATTACTTTCTTGCCAACTCAATTAGAACAAAATTGATTATATTTTGCGTAAAATGAAGAAATCGTTCGATAAAATGATATCGTTCGTTTGTCTTATTCATGAAATATCAATGCATGTACAAGTTGTATATTCTTTCATGTTGATAGATTTAGAAATTGTCTTGTTATCAGAGGAAAATGTATTCGTTGTTATTAGGAATAGCAACGGGAAATGCATTATCCAAAAGCGGACCACGAATCATCGCGTACGATAATAACGGCGCTCTTACCGGTAATTCTACTCTATCACGTTAATCCGGTTATTGGGTAATTGAATTAAAGTGGCAATCTTCCATTCGTCCGTCATCTAAATTATTGCTGGGTTTCGAAGTCGAGATCTCTTGAGTATCTGAATGTTACTTGGATATCTAACTATTGACATTTGACTCGAAAACAGATTAGTCAGTCGGGGATAAATTTGGAATAAAAATGATTTCTTTGACGTGACCTATTATTTTCATTGGATGATAACCAATGATGATTATTAACTATTTCATAGAAATGAAATAAATAGAATGCGCCTCTTGTATTGTGTGTACAGTTTCAAAACTAGTTATTAATTATGAAAACTGGGTCATATTTTGCTATATATATATATAGATATGATTTTATTTAAACGAGTTACGTGTGAGAAACTTGTAATATAAATTGTTAACAATTTGGACGTTAATTTATTTTGTTTAAGAGGTGTTTTTTTTTTTTATTGTTTTAATTTTTTTCTTTTTTTTTTTTTTTTTACAGCGGAAATGTCTGAAGTCTTTCGTATAGATGTGTACCATGTACCAGACGTCTAACAAAATTCACGCCATTAGTGGAAATGTTCATAGCTATCACGTGACCACCGTGGACGGTATTAAGTTTTCCATTTAGATTCGTGCTTCATTCATTGCCGATCGCAATCGATGTCGCGTCGTGTCTGAAAGTGCAATGACCTCGTACCGATAGTGCGAAAGCTTTCATTCAACGCTTTGGTCTTTTCCTCTATCCATGCATACAACAACTAAACACACATACAAACATACATATACATATATATATATATATATTTTTTTTTCTACAGATCTATCTCGATGATAGAAAATAAGTGGTATACGCTAGATATATCACGAGAAGAAAAAAATATAAAAAGTGACTAGCGTGTTAAAAAAGAAAAAAAAACAAAAGAGAGAGAGAGAGAGAGAGAAAGAAGAATATGTCAAGCCGATAAAATTAGATGAAATAAACTATTAAAACGGAAAGAAGATAAGAACGTTTTAAATTGAATAATTAATCGTACGGGGTTAAAAAAAAAGAAAACAAAAATGATTCCAACCGTGTTAAGAAAAATTATTTGGACGTTGGTAATTATCGAAGGTGGTTTGAACATGGACAACAAGGGGAAAAGACCGAGAAAACCGTGGACGATCGAAAATGTCAATGCAGGAGAACAATGGGTTTGGATTTTAGCGGTGACCGTGGCGAGCTAGATGGTAGTAGCCCCATTGCTGAGATACCCGTTGCTGCTGCTATTGCAACTGTTGTGTCATGGTTGCTATTGCTATTGCTGTTGCTATTCCTGTTGCTGTTCCTGTTGCTGTTGCTGCTGTTACTGTATTGGTGCTGGTACTACTGTGCTGCTAGTGGTTGCTCGTTCTGCGAGATTCCAGATTCGGCTAGTCGGAAGTAATCGCTGGTGTTCAACGTTGGGGTACGGCATCAACGTTGTTTTAACCAGATGCCGTGCACGACCTCCATAAATCTGCCATTCCGTAGACCAAGCTCGATCTCGCACGCTCTTCTCATTCTCTCTCTCTCTCTCTCTCTTTCTTTCTTTCTTTCTCTATTTCTCTTTCTCACTTACTCACTCACTCACTCACTCACTCACTCATTCATTTTTTCTTTTTTCTTTTTCTTCTTCAAGTATTTCTTATGTCGGTGTCGGCCTGAAATTTCCCTACTTCAAATTCTCTCTCTCTCTCTCTCTCTTTTTCTCTTTCTTTCTTCCTTTAAAACCCTCAACACTTTTCATAATTTTCCTTTCCCTTTTTACCTTCTCATTATTAACGGTTTAAGAAAATCATTTACGCAAATTTGCTTCAACAAGGTCTAAGCTACCTTTTACATTTTTCATTCTACTCAAAATATATATATATATACATATATATACATATATTATTTTTTCTTCAATTACTTATACCAACATTTTTTTCACTCTCTCTCTCTCTCTCTCTCTCTCTCTTATCCTTTCTTCGTTGTAAGGTTTTCTTTTTTTCTTTTTATTTCTCTTAACATACATATACACACGTGGATCCATACACGTAAAGAAAAGTAATTATAAATACGACAGGTTGCATTCATAAATCCTTTTGTTTATTTCCTTTTACGCTCGTTTATTTTCATTGAAGATACTTAAAAGTATATTTATTTTTCAATGCCGAGCCAAAGAATATCCAAGTCTTTGGCTCGATTTTTCTTCAAATTTGAAAGATGAAAGTGTGAGGGTTTAGGGAGGAGGGTGTAGAAGAAATGGTAAGTTCTCATTCTCCGTCTACGGATTAGTATAATTTGTAGAAAACCTTGTTCCCTGTTCAAGACTCTCTCTCTTTCTCTCTCTCTCTTTCTCTCTCTTTTAATGTGGCTAAACCGAGCGGGTAAAAGGTACATGCAAATGTATGTAAATATCATTACGGTGATGTACTGCAGCGTTTGTTATACGCGGGTCACGCACCCATACATAAATTAACTAGCACAAGGTGCTGCGACCTTTCGTTAACTCAGAAAAGAGAGAAGGAGAGTGTGTATGTAAGAGAGAAAGAGAGAGAGAGAGAGAGTGAAAAAAGGACGAGAAAAAGAAATATTCAGAAATAGATCGCGGAAGTGAAGCAACCCTTGCGAAGAGGAGGTACTTGGGATAAAAATAAAACTGGAAAGGGTGAAGAGAAACCTGTTTGCAACTAGAACGCTTTTAACAAAAAGAAAGGAATTACTACTCATATTGAATAAAATGAATTCTCGATTTGTTCGCGTATTATTTATTTAAAATAATATATTATCAAATTATTTGTAAGTAATAAGAAATAATTATTTGAATACAATCGCATGTGTGTGTGTGTGTGTGTGTATGTGTTTAAATTAATCGTAAATAAATTATAATACGAGCGTGTTCGATCGATTATATTATGAATTACAATGTAGGTAAATGGTGTTAAAGTAAAATTAATAAAAAAAAAAAAACAAAAGTATATCAAGCGTAAGCGTATAGAATCCATGGTTATGCTTCCGTGCTCGATCTTTCATTCTATTTATTTTAGATGGCGAAAGGGGGTGTAGAAAATATAGTTAAGAAAGTGTGCGTTGTCGTCTTGGTGGTATCGTATACGATAGTAAGGGAACAAAATGGCTGGCATGAGAAAGGATATATAGTAATAGTAGTAGTAATAGTAGTAGTAGTAAGATACGATAGAATGTACACTGAGGGTGCTGAGAGGGTGTCCGTAATATCGAAGAAATTATTATAATGCTCGCGGCGGCGTTTGGTGTTATGTATTCGTTATGTCGGACGATGAAACACAATGTCCTTTTCCTCATCGATTCCATTAAGCAGATACATGTTAGGTAGCGTATAGTATAGTAAAGAGTAGGGTTAGTATGAACGGTAGGTAGAAGGGAGGGATAGAGGAGGAACTAGGTCGAAAACAAATGTACGACGAGTCGGACCAACGAGCTAGTTCGTATAACGCCGTTACCGACGCTAATGGAATCCAGTACTGTAGACTGAGGAGTTTGCGAATTGGCACCCTGGCTGGAACCAGTACCAGCAACCAACACCCCAGCATCAGCCAACCCCAGCATCACCAACGCGAACAACACTAGCACACCAGTAGTATCAACAACAGTAGTAGCATCCTACTACTCGTTGCCGGTTCTCTCAACGGCCGCTCTTTCGCCAAATTGAATCGAGTTGCAATTTGGAAATTAATCGACCACTACCCGTCGTAACACCTCTCTTTCCTTTCCTCTAACTTTCTTCTACCTTTACTTTTTATTTTGTTTTTTTTTCTTTGATTTTCCTATTTCTCTTTTACTTTTATCCCGTCTCGTTTTTCCTTCTCTCTTTTTTTTTTTTTTTTTTTTTTTTGAGCAAAGAACGATATACACACGGAAAATAGGTGGATGTTGCTTTTCCTAGAATCAACACGATTTTACTTTTATTCCTTTACTCATTCTCTCTCTATACCCCACCCTCCCCTCCCCCCACCCTTTTTCATTCCTTCGTCATTTTTTTTCTCTAACGTTTTCTTACCTTTTTGAAAATGATCGGCTCGCGTGCGTGAAAAGCGTTGAAATTACCTTCTACTAATAAATATCTCTCTATTTTTTTTTTTTTTTTTTTTTTTTTTTTTTTCAACAGGAGTGTAATAATATCATGGGATTTTTCTTTCCTAGTAATTTTCTTCAAGGTTTTTATTTATTTGATCTATATATCATCTTGTTTTCTTTTGAAATAAGTATTTTTAAATAAATGATGAATAAGTTGTAGCTTCTTGGATCGAGTATTTCTAACTCGACGCAACAACCTTGATCCTATTATAAATATTTGACATTTACATTAAAATTCTGATAAGTGTTTGATTTTATTGATAAATTAAAAAATTCAAGATCAATAGGATGATATGAAGATTTTAATCTAACATGTAGAATAGTAGAATAAAAGTAATAATTCAAGTTTTTGTTTTGCAAATTGAGTCAGTTCGAGTTTCGAATTACAAGTGAATGTTGTTTAGGTTTCTTCTTATCTTTAGTCATGAGTGAATAATTAACGATAATTATTGTGTCAGGGTGTTTTAAAAAAAAAATAATCATCTCATTTTATCATAAAATATACTTACTTGTATCTTGACAACCTCTCAACTCGATACGAAGACAAACCGTACGTCTGTGAACCGAATGTGGCAAGATCCGAATTTGACTAGCAAAAATTGGCGGTACGAGATTATGCGAGATCACCGTAGACGTGTCACTGTTACCAGGGAAAACCTAAATTAAAAAAAAATAAATTAATCCTCACATATATGTCACATATGTTAAAAACAATGTTAGAATATTTATTACACGAATTGCATATATATATATACAGTTGATGTAAAAAGTATTCGTATACACCGAATCAATTTGAAATAAAATGTTGCGAAATTGTAATTTATTAACTAATTTTTTTTTTTTTATAAACAATAAATTTGTACACATTTTTGAAAGTTTTTACAATACAATAATCAACCGTGTTGAATTACTAATTCCACTTTAGATCACTAAATCTAAGCAAACGTGGTCACGATTAATAACATGGATAGAATTAACCCGAAAAACAACGAGAGACAAAAACTTTGTATCATTAACTCCCAAAAAAAAAAAACGATAAAAAGGAAGACTCGATCTTTTTTTTTTGAATAGTACTCTAGATTATTGAAAATGTTATAGTAGACAAGATAATAAAAAAAGAATAATTACATTTTGAAATAATAAACGTTCGATTATATTTCAATTCGAATTTATTTCTAAGGGATATTTATATTGTAATCGGATTAGACAAATTATTCAATAACTAATAATTAAGAGTTCAAATTTGTCAGATTATTTCAATCGATTTTAGACAATTACCCAATCGCCGAGTCGTATTTCTTTAAATGATAAAAAAATGTGCAAAAATAATTATTCCAGATCCTGTCCTGTGATATGAAACACAGTATTTAATGGCGGCGAGTTGGTTAAAATCGATAAAATAAAAACAGAACAAATAAATGGAAATGATAGAAGTTGAAGATAAATAATAATAATAATAATAATAATAATAAAAAAAGAGAAAGAAAGAAAGAAAGAAAGATAGGTAAAGAAAGAGGAGATGGGTAAGGAAGAAGGAGGAGGAGGAGGAGGAGGAGGAGGAGGAGGATGGGGGAAAATAAATGTTAAATGTACCTCTTGGTTATTTGAACGTTTATATCGACGCCACTCGGTAAAGGTTGGTCGTCGATACTCAAGAGTATACTCCTCGACGTATTCCTGGCCACGGCCATGATCAAAACGACCTTGCGTCTGCACCCCAGTGATCACGTGACCTCCCTGAAGATCCACTTGTAACCACTCGCGAATTCCTCTTTCTATCTGACTCCTCGGACACCATGCGCCACCCGCCGTTTCCTTTCGCAGTCTGTTGAGTGTGGTGTATGTGTATGTGTATGTGTGTGTGTGTGTGTGTTTGTGTATACGTGTGTGTACGTTTGTGTATTTGTATAACACAAAAAGCAACGTGATATTGATTTAATGTCGGAAAATACTCTGTTATATAGTGAACGGGGGCAACACTTTGAAATCATTTTATTTTGCAACTGATGCTTTATTTCATTTTCTCTTGGTCTATCTATTCATCTATCTATCTATAGTATCTATCTATCTATCTATCTATCTGTCTATCTATCTAACTATCTCTCTTTTTTTTTTTTTTTCGTTATTTTTAAACGAATCATTTTTCATTATCGCTCGTGCAACTGCATTTTTATGAATTCTTCATTGGTGTTTATTTTTTTTTCTTCTTCTATTTTTTTTTCTTTTTTTTATCTTTAACTCTCCATTTGTTTGTTATCTTTTTAATTTTTGTTGTTTTTTTAATATTTCATTTTTCATCCATCAACCGATCAATTATTATTTATTAAAAATTAAATTTTTATTCTCGACGTTGTATGGGGAATAATCTTTTTTTTTTTTTTATTAATTGTATTTTCGTTCGAATGATTTTAATTGAAACGTTTACAAAATATTTTGGATTGTTTTAAAATGTCGTTTAAAAGAGATAATATATATATATTTTATTTGGCTAGTTACAATGTAACGAAAGTTCGTGACCAATCGATAACAACATGTGGTGGCACATTCGCGTGAAAGAAATGCGCTTGTTGTGTTGCAAATAAAAGATAAGACAAGAAAAAATTACATGTATATATATATATATATATATACATATACAAAAAAAAGAAAAACGTGAAAAATTAGAAAGATAGAGAGAGAGAGAGAGAGAGAGAGAGAGAGAGAAAGAGAATATTAGTATTATCGGTAAAGTATTCGTTGTGCATGAAAAGATATTTCATCGTTGAAGTTTTTATTTTGCTTTAACCATATTTTTCAACGCTATTACGTTTTACAAAGTGGAAAATAATATCGTGTCCCATCGTGTTTCCTCAAAAGCCACCGATATATGTGTATATAATATACACACACACATATATATATATGTATACAGGATATACCAATACATATAAACCAATATATATATATATATATATACAGGTGTATATAAAATTCAATTTCACGCGTTCGACGTTGAAACGACGAAAAACGAAGTACACTGACTCGAATATCGAAATCGACCGATATACTGTAAACCTTCTAATTTTTTTTTTTTTGGGTTCCTCTCTCTCTCTCTCTCTCTCTCTCTATTTTTCTTATTTCCTTTCTCTGGAAATTTTCTCTCTTTTTTGTTGTTGTTGTTCTGTTTTGTTTTCCTCTTCGGTTTCGAATTTCAAAAATGACGCGTAACATTTTAAAGTTATCAAGCTTAACGTCAATTATTTTTGTGAACGAGTAGATGTAAAATAAAATACAAAAAAAGATTGGTTTCGGATTAAACAAAAAACCGAATGGTATCGTTAAATTATAAATAGATTGCACGAATGTGTACGAAACGAGAAAAAGAAAGAAGAAAATGAAAAAGAGTGAGAGTGAGAGAGAGAGAGAGAGAGAGAGATAGAAAGCGTTACGATATCTTGTAGATAGGGGAAAGGGTAGTTTATTCAATTTCCTTTCATAAATATTAATGTCATTTTGTAAAATGATTTTCTTTCTTTTCTTTTTTTTTTTTCTTTTTCTTCTTCTTCTTTTTCTTCTTTTTTTATTCTGAGAAAATGAAATTGTGAATTTCATTAAATTCGTAGTAGTACGTTCTAGTATTTCATTTAAATCTTCATAACGTAATGCTATTTTTGTAGTAACACATATATATATATATATATATATATTATATCCTGGTAGCATTTTATAATTTTATTTTAATTTCTCATGACAAAAAGTATTCGTATTAAAAAAAAAAAAAAAAATAAGTTTACGTTTGTTAAAAATAAGTTGTATTATGTAATAGTATTAATTGAGCCGTTCAGTGTACACATCGATTAATTTTTATAAAAGAAAAAGTTGAGAAATGCGATGAAATAATGTATATTGTTTTTTAAATTTCTTTCAATATTTATAATATATATATATATATATATATATATTATAAATTGTGTTAGAAGTAAATTTTGTTTCACGTTTTTATTTAGTACTAGTCGTTAATACAAAAAATCGAATATAATCGTAAATGATTAATATTAATTGAATTGAATTTAATGAAATATTAGTTTACTTTTTTATAAATGAAAAATTGAAATTTTTCTGCAATCAAATAGAAAAATAATTTCAAGATTTGATTATACCTTCCATTACGCGGACCAACATTGGTTACGTACGATGATGATGCAGTGATTGAAGAATCTGGAATATCACCGGATTCCATTCCTAACGACTGATTGCATGATCCTGTAAATTACAAAAAATACAAATGTAATTAACATACACGTATATATATATATATATATAATTTATAAATACATAAATACATCATAGTTTTACAGGTAGGTTAGGAAAATGATATTTTGATCGATGCAAAATATGCATCATCAACATTAGTTATTCATTTCGCATGTATGCACGTATTATAATTGCAAGTTGAACAATTTCCACAGTGCAATTTCCACATGTACCGTTATCGACGTTTCGCAATCTCGCGTGTGATTTGTCTGGACGTTTGTGCGAAAAAAAGAAAAAAATTATTAAAAAAAAAAAAAAAAGTACCAAAGAAAGAATAGAAGAAGAGAGAAAGAAAAGGGATTTTCGTTTCACTTCAAAAAGGGGGAAAATTTTGCGAATGAGAATTACGTAGTTGTAGTTAGATTCTTTTCTTCTTTTTTTTTTTCCCGTGATTGTCGTTGTATTTTCCTTTTTTTTAGATAGAGTAGAAATGTACAACATTAGTTAAAATTTCCGAAGGTAAACAACAGTAATTATACGAACGGTTTGAGTACTGCATTCGTTGTTACTATTCGTTGTTATTCACGAAGTTGGGATAAGTGGCAAATGGTAAATGGCCCAAAAGACCGCAGGCAACGCTTCACGTTGTTGGCTTATTATCCAATCGCCAGTACTTATTAGTCGTCTTTCAGCTATCCTCATTCATGTTTCAATTTGCTTTTTGCATTTATCATCATTGTACGCAAGTAATTTTTCCATTAAACTTTCTCATAGACGAAATGAATTAAGAACGGGGAGGGGGGAGGGGGAGGGGGAGGGGAAGGGGGTTGGTATATTAAAGACGTACCAAAAATCTCTTTCACTAGAACGTAACTACAATTCTACTCGGATAGAAAGAGAGGTGGTGGTGGTGGTGGTGGAGGAGTAGAAGGAATGGTAGGTGGTGGTTCTTTTGAAATATTTTTAATGGGCCGGACAAACATGCAAACACGAATCCAAAGACTTTTGAGCTTGGACTTGCGTGTTGTTTAAGTCGACACTGAAATTCATTTACATAAACAGATGGAATATTTGTCGGTATAGATATTTTAGTTTCTCTTTCTCTTTCTTATTTATGGTGCAACGAACGTATTCTACGCAAAACTGTAATATAAAATGTTCCGATTAAGTTTTTTTTTTTTTTTTTTTCATCGCAGGTAGCGATATTTCTTTCTATTTTTATATAAAAAGTTTTTTCCTTAAGAAATTACATTACCTTAGAGACGAACAAAGTTAAATGTGTTGTAAGTTGTCGTCATCATGATTGAACCGAATGAGAAATAAAATACAAAAATAAATGAGAGAGATCAAAGCTTAGGGGGGGGGGATGATCGGGTACGATCAAGAAATTTATTTTTAATATTACAAATATATTACTTGGGACAGGTTTTTTTTTTTTTTTGTTCATAATGGAACGTGATAAGCTTTGCGATCTAGGCCGATTAACAAATGCAAATTAGGCCTAAACGAACGAATACTTGAGCAAATTTATGCTTTACGCTCGTAAATGTTCTTGCCTTTCCTTCGACCTCCACATATTTCTTTTTTTTGTTTTTTTTTTTTTCTCATTGAAGGGTCTGCGAGAACAGAGGGAAGAGAAAGAAAGGTAGAGGTAGAGATAGAGAAAGAGAAAAGGAGGAAGGAGAGGGAGTACAGTAGGATCGTTTGATGTTGTCCTACACAAACGTTTCGTATAAGAACTACTACGATGTAGATATAGTGTTTGGGTTTCTATGAGCCGCTTAACGATGCGACGTTCGAAAGCACGAGAGTGCCTTTAAGAGCAAACGGCACGCGACTCGCGTTCAGCCAGAAAAACATAGAGAATGGGAGTGAGTGGGTATAAAAGCGAGAGATAGAAAGAGATATAGTTAGAGTGAAAGGAGAGAAAACTAGAGCGAGGGAGGGATAAGTTCAAGCCTTTGATGAGAAAGACGGACTTAAGTACTTGCTCTTTATCTGTCTTTTTTTTTCTTCTTCTTCTTCTTCTTCTACCTTACTTCTCTTATGTTCCGTCTGTCCGTCTTTATTTGTCCTATAGTCTGCTTACATCTATATCCGTTTCTTCTTCTTCTTCTTCTTCTTCTTCTTCTTCACCAATCTGTCTTTGTACGTCTAGTTTTACTTGGCTATCTGCCTGTCTGTTGTCACCTGGCTTTTACTACTTGTTATTCATCTGTCGTTGCACTTGCTGTTACTACTTGCACATATCCCGTTTATCTTTTTCTCACTAATTCTCTATCTGTTACTGATTGTTTCCTGTCTGACATTGCAGTACTGCGTGACGACTACTTGTAATGTATAACCCGTCTTTCTAAACTTTCCTCTATCTCCCTTTTACTACTTGCTATTTGTCCGTCATTGTATATCCGTTATTACTTACATCTACATGTCTTTTTTTCTCTCGAACTTTTTTTTCTATTTTTTTTTTTAAGTGAAAACTTCTTTAGAATGGAAGTGATCTGAACAGTAAATAAACGCGGTCGGTCAGGAAACGGAGCTATGAAACGGAGCTATGAAACTTTTCGGAAAAAATCTGCAGAAAGGAAATACTAGGAAAATTTCAAAGAGTTCGACGGAAGGCGTTTTTGCATTTCTCGCACGCAGAGAGGTGTTTAGTTACTATACATTTTTTAGTTTCCAGAAGCAACTTGTCTCATTTCTTCGAATTGAGATTTTGCCTACTGT
Source organism: Polistes dominula (assembly GCF_049000335.1). Lineage (NCBI taxonomy): Eukaryota > Metazoa > Arthropoda > Insecta > Hymenoptera > Vespidae > Polistes > Polistes dominula. Next base: position 1,195,086 of record NW_028301040.1, read on the forward strand.
GTAATATGTTACGTATTATATGTTAATAAAACGTAAATTAATTTTTAAAAGTGTTAACAATATAATAATAATAATTTTATAAAAAAAACATCCCTATAATTATCCTACACCTGACATTCTGCATTCGTCTCATTCACTCGAAACTTAGTTTTTATCGAAGGTTTCACTTCTAACACGTGTGATCTGTCCACATGATATTTTTTTTTCTACATCTGTCTTTGCACTGCTGTTCGTTACTATTTAATATAGTTATTCGTCTATATTTTCTTTCTCACACCTTTTCTATTCGCGCGTTGATGATTGTTTCCTGTCTGACATTACCCGTTGGTAACTACTTTGTACGTCTGTCCCCCATCTATCTTCGCTCGAACTATTTGTTACTATTTGCTATTTGTCCGTCATTGTACTACTGTTACTACTTAACTTACGCGTACAACTCTTCTTTTTTTCTTCTTACTACGTTTGCGGCTGTCGTTGCGTTTATTTTACTACTTCAACACGTCTGTCAACCTATATTCTCTGTCTTACTCTTTCGTTTCTTTTACTACTTGGTTAAACTGTCTGTTGTGTTGTGTGTTCACCATTGGTTCTTACTACTTTCATGTATTATATTTTTCTTCTTATTTTGCTATGTTGTTAGTTGGTTTTCCGTCTGATGTGCACGTCCCTTACTATTTTCATGTTCGTCTATCTATCCTTCTCTCTCTCTCTCTCTCTCTCTCTTTCTTAATTTTTTTCTTTTCTTTCTCTTTTTCTGTATATATCCTATATCGAAGAGACGTTACTCAGCGTAGCAGCATTTTCTTAAAAACTTTGCTAATATTCCCGGGCGCGCGTTGGTCCTGCTCTTGTACCTCGTTAAACTTCTTTCTCGTCCCGCTTACATCGTCGTTTCAAGCGTCAGCGAAACATTCGTCTCGGTTCATGCACGTATATATATACATACATACATATATACATGCATACATACGTGTATATAGTATAGTATGCGCGAATGACTTTTTTTTTTTCCTTTTTTTTTTCTTTTTCTCTCTTTTTCTTTTTCTTTTTCTATCTCGTGCACGAACGCGCGAGAGAAGTGCCATTAAAACTTTCGGCGATTTAACGTGTGTTAGCGAGGAATAAAAATGGACGAGAAAAAAAACAAAAAAAAAGAAACAAAAAAACCTAAAAGCTAAAGGATCAAAAAAAAGCAAAAGGAAAATTAAAATAAATTGAAACGAATTCTATATATCGTCTATAAACACACTTTTAAGTGCGTCATTTTGCGGGCTAACTGCCAAAGTTAGGAATTTATAACGCGTAAAAAAATTCGTTTTGGGACGTTGTTGTTTCTTCTTCGAGATTAAAAAAAAAAAAAAAAAAAAAAAGAGAAAAAACAACAGGCACGACGACATTTTGAATAAGAACGTTGTTCGAAATTTGTCGAAAATAAAAAATGTTGAACGTAGTTGGCAAATCGGTAGTAGGAGATATTCGGGGCTGAGGGGTGGGATGGGGAGGTAAAAAAGTGCTCGAGAGAGAAAAAGAAAGGCGGCGGCGGGGCGGGGGGAGGGGGAGGGGAGAGGAATAAGTGTGTGAGAAAAAGAGATAAAGGTAGAGTTGGGAGAGGAGGGAATGGGGAGGGGACGTTCCTGTGCCATTGGCTTGGCTGCAACGAACCATGGGCTATCCCCATCGGTACCATCCGATGTCTGAGGGATTATAGTCTGCACACCTGACGCGTTCCCACCGCTTTCGAAGAGAACGGAAAAAGAGTCGTTGGATAATAGAGAGTTAGAGTGAGAGAGAGAGAGAGAGAGAGAGGGAAAGTGAACGATCGAAAGAGGATCGTTGGTATCTCTCTTGACTCTGACTACTTCCGATTTTCAACAGCCTCACGAAGTTTCAACAAAATGGCGACATTTTCTAGAGATATATTCTACAGAGTAACTTTTTCTAGCTACGGATTCTTGAAAAGTAGTAGCTGTTACCGATTTAGAGTTCGATCCTCATTCTGTATGACGAAGAGTAAAAAGAGAGAGAGAGAGAGAGAGAGAGAGAGAGAAAAAGAGAACGAGAGAAAAAGATAAAGGAGGTTTAAGTATTGGAATTACAATGCTCTAAAAACATGCAAACTACGTGTGCATGTGTGTGTGTTAGAGAAATACAGAGAAACATAGAAAGCCGATTGTCCTAAAGTGCCGGACACACACACACATACATCCACAAATACACACACAGACAGTGAGAAACTTTCAAATCCGGCTTTCATAGGATGCGTTAACGATTTGACTATTCTAACGTCTCTTAAAAACTACGGGCCGACCTGTTTTACGTGTAAGTGGTATCAAAAATCGATCGAACCGGTGCTTGGCCCCCATCCCCCAACCCCCTCTCCCCTCCCTCCTCTCCCCTCTTCACAGTTCTGGGTACTTTTCGTTTTTTTTTTTTTGGGTTTCTCTGTCGATTTTATTTTTTTTCGTTATTGTTTTTTCTTTTTTCCCTTCTCTCTCTCTCTCTCTCTCTCTCTATTTCTCTTCCTCCCTCTCGTTTTTTTTCTCTCAGTTCTGTAAATATGATTCTTTATTTATAATATTTACGATACAAATGGAAGGATAAAAAGAAAAAAAAATTACGATTAATAAATATTGATGATTCGATAAATATTGATCGCTGACACGTTTTAAACGAATCAAATGATTATTGCGTTGGTATTGCGTAGTATTTAATCGTTCGTAAAGTAATAACCACGTGTTCTCGATTTAAACGAAATAATGAATTCAAATGGGTTAACTAGTAAACGTTATTGCATTTTCTTAAGTTACATAACGCGTACTACTATTTTTGGGAATACTAAAGGAACCTTAACTTTCAAATAATTAAATGTGAAAGTATTATCTCTTTGAGATATATATATATATATATATATATATATATATATGCATAAGTTTAACATTTGTAATTGTTAAACTATGTTTAATTTAAGTTATCAATTTATTTTGATTATATTTCTTCAATAATCAGACGAATAATAATAATAATAATAATAATAATAATAATAATAATGATAATGATTATTATTAGATTATTATGAGAACACGTATTTATTTCTACTTACATATGTACATTTCTATTTTATGTATTTCGATTATTCTCATATATTGTATGTTCGATTTTCAAAGTGAAAATGCCAAGAGGAACTACGATATTTCTATAGAAGAAGAGAAGGAAATTACGTGTTCGTCTTTTTGTACCTTCATAAATCGTGAACTTGTGTGAAATACACGCGAAAAGAACAAGAGAGAGAGAGAGAGTTAAAAAGTCGAAGGTAGAGAAAAAGAAAGGGAAAGAAAGTTTGAACAAAAAGTGGTTGTACAATTATTTTCAAATCGTACATTTTGATTCTTTACAAAAATCATTGAAGATATTATTAACAATTTGTATCGACGTAATATAATTTGATTATTCAATTGACATTTGTCAAATATTTATTTATTTGCTGTTTATCGAATAAAGTAATTTATTTCTTTTTTTTTTTTTCGTTACAAGAAATTATTACAAGAAAAAATCGATTATCAATAATCTGTTAATTCTGTTGCATGTATATGTGAACATGTCTCTGTGTGTGTGTGTGTGTGTGTGTTTGTACAGAGGGCAAAATTAAGTAAATAAAAATAAATGATAAAAAGAAACATCAAACAGAATATTCAATATTTCGTTTCATTTCGTTTCAATCTCGTTATTACGTTGCTTTTTTTCTTTTTTTTCTTTTCATTTCTAAATATTTGATCAATTTATTTATCTTGTTAAAAATTGATTTTTATTTTTTTTTTACAGTTATCTATTAAAAATTAAACGTTATATCTATGTAAAGTGTAAAACAGGTTTTAAATGTTCCTTTATTATTTTTTTTTCTTCTTCTTATATACGAGACTTGAGATGTTGATGTCAAGAAGACAGAAACTATCTGATATTTTCTACGTATTCATTGGGTGACACGTAAAAGTATCGAATACAAAACGTTAGGAGAATTTCAAATAAGGCATTAAATCATGCCGAGAAGTTTGAATAGAGAAAGAATGAAAAAGAAGGAGAAGGAGAAAGAGAAAGAGAAAGAGAGAGAGAGAGAGAGAGAGAGAGAGAGAGAGAAAAAGATTCGGCGAAAAGGCCCCATCCCTTAGAAGAACGTTCAGCACTCTTGGTAAGCGTCTGATTTAGTATGCATACTGGGCCCGTGGAATAAAAGACGTATCTGACGGAGATAAAAGTGGAAATATCGAAGTACGCTATGAATAACGTCCAACTGGATAGGTTATATGTATCGAACGTTGAAGGTATCAAGGTAGGAAGGTAGGTAGGTAGGAAGGAAGGAAGGAAGAAGAAGAAGAAGAAAGAAAGAAAAATGAAAATAGAAAAGAAAGAAGAAAGATGAAGTAAAAAAAAGTTTAACGTGCGTGTGGACTAAAGAAAATGTGAGAATTCCGAGCAATCCATTCGTAGGGAAGTGAGCTGCTACAGGAAGAACAATAAATCTCAACTCGGTTTTTTTCAGATCAACCGAGAAAAAAAAAAGAAAAAAAAGAAATAGAGAGAGAGAGAAAGAGAGAGAGAGAGAGGGAAAGGGAGGTTTGAAAGTAATATTCCAATAAAAGCTCCAAGCTGTTTGTTCGGAGTTGCGTGTACGAGTAGGACCGTTAAGAAACTTCAGTATATGCTGTAGAAGGGCTAGGGCTAGGGGAGGAAGAGATGGGAGTGAGTACTTTTCTAGTAAAAGAGTGCAAATGAACCGAATAGCGCTTTTTAACGAGTTTTCATGGGGGGGGGGGGGAATAGGCCTGGGATAGTAAGCAGAAATAGTGGTAGGAGTTGTATTCCAAAAGAAAAATAATAGGAAGAGTGAATATTCCCAAAGCTTACTCGTTAGTTTTTGGTAGTCCATGTCTTTTAAGCTCATTATTAAAAAACTGCTGTTTGGAGGGTTTTTTTTTTTTTTTTTGACGTTTAAACAAACGCACATACGTATTCATTTATTACATCGTTTAGGTATAATAAACGTTAATAATGATTTACAAATTAGAGAGAGAGAGAGAGAGAGAGAGATTTTTTTTCTTCTTTTTTTTTTTTTTTTTAATAACGCGTACGTAACTTTATAAACATTCAACGTGATATATCCTATTAAAAAAGTTTCGTTAAGTTTTTGAAACGAAGAATATTTCGTTTTACTCTGACCTGTGTATTGTAGTAGTTGGTTTGTAAGTATAATAATAGGAAGAAGGACACGTAGCAACTACAGCAAACAGGCACCGATGATACTACTACGTTTCAAGACGACAAAGAATACGAATATTTCCGTGACTATGGTTTGAAAAATAAGAAGAAGAATAAGAAGAAGAATAAGAAGAGTAAGAAGAAGGAAGGGTGTGGATTTTACGTGCAGGATGTTTCTTCTTCTACTTCTTCTTCTTAGGATTGACGTGCTTCTTATAAAGTGGAGAGGGTATTCCGTGAAAACGGATGCGGTACTGTCTGGTATAAAGTAGATAGGTAGATAGGAGGTAAGGGTTGAAAAGGAGTAAGAGAATTAAGCTCTGGAAGAAGAGATGAAGAAGAAGAAGAAGAAGAAGAAGAAGAAGAAGAAGAAGAAGAAGAAGAAGAAGGAAGATAGAAGAAAGAGAAAGAAAATGAAACGAAGAGGTTGAAGCTTAGGGGTAGAGAAAGGTAGAAAGGCACGTCGTGGCTTCTGCCATGCTAGGAAGGTCGATTGTTCTTCGCAACCGACTGTGTCTCATTACTTCGAATTGGCTGGCCGTAGACAATGCCAGCGGATAATACGGTTATCCGGAAGATGGTTTTCAGCGCGGTCTTCTCTCGCGAAGCAGCTCGTTTCTTCCTTTACACTCTTCCCTATCATCATACTTGGGGAATATATATAGTATATATATATATATTATTTTATATATTTTATATAAAATATTCTATATGTATATATGTACATGTATATAAATCCTCTACTCTTCCCAAGGCTATGGGAATAGTAGAACGAATGAGAACAAGAAAAGAGAAAGAGAAAAGGTGATGGAGAAAAAGGAAGAACAGTAAGGAAGGATGCAGTTGAAGAGGTTGAAAAGACGAGAAACGGTGGTGGTTGGGTATAAGGGGTTGGGGAAACTGGTGGTAAAGAAAGAGAACAAAGGGACCGTTGACTGACAAGACAATGGATCAGCGCGCGCATAATCATTTGCTATCTCTCTCTCTCTCTCTCTCTTTCTTTCTCTTTCTCTTGGTAAGATAAGAATCTTTGATTCTTTGAGAGAAATGGATTATTAATCTTGGGATCCAATTTGAAATTTCAAATCACTTTTTCGTTGTTGTTGTTGTTGTTGTTGCGATCTTTCTATTTTTCTATTCCTTACCCCCTTTTTTTGCTTTTGTTTGTTTCTTTTTCTTTTTTTTTTTTTGTTTCTCTCTAAACGAAGTTTCTGGTTATAGTTCCTGTGTCAAGATAAACGTCATTGGGAAAGGATCGATGGGGTTGATGAGGTTGGTGGGGTTAGTGGGGTTGGTTAATCGTTTGCCTACCACGTCGATCGCTAAAGGAAGATAGTCCTGCGTTTGGATCGATGTTAGGAGACATTGATACGCTAATATACGGACGCGACATCGCGTGCCGTTTATAATGCAGGGTAGTAGCAAAAGCTATTTCGCATGATATCGCTACGACAACGTCTTGCCTCTTAGCTGTATAAACGAGGGCACAATATTCGATGATTACACGCTGCGTCATAGGAAAATACGAGAGAGTGAGTCTGTATCGAAAGAAAAAAAATAGAAGTAACATCGTGATTTTGAATATTATTATTATTATTATTATTATTATTATTATTATTATAATCTATGCTATATCCTAGATTTATCAAAGAATATGAATTTTTAATGATAATACCCAAGATGAAGTATTATTTAATGTATACACTAATGGTTTTGTTTAAATATATACGGCGTTTGAATTAAAGTGATAATTAAGTGTACAGCAGGATTTAGAATATTATTACGTCTACATTAATTAATCTTAGATTTAACATGGAATATGATAAATATTTGATAAGTTAAGGAAGATTGAAGTATTTCATTTTGTGTGTGTGTGTGTGTGTGTGTGTATGGTGTGTGTACTGGTTTTAAGGGTACACGTTGTAATTAAATGATAGAACAAAAGATATTCTATAGATTAAAAGTTAAAAGCAATCTTTTCAAAAGAGAATGAAAAAGAGAGAGAGAGAGAGAGAGAGAGAGAGAGAGAGAGATATTATCAGATTTGTAATAAAGTTTTCCTCTTTAATGCGACCCCTGTCTTCGAGAGTTTCGATTGTTCTTCTTTAACGTAAGACCCAAGTGACCTATCTCAATATGTCCTCGAGAGATAATGGTACTCTCAAGAATTTATATAGACGAGGTTATATAACCGTTCTTAGAAGAATTAGACCAACCTAAAAGATATGTGCCAAAGGCATTGGCGCGAGCCAATTCTTTTTCTTTACGATCATTTTATTTATATTATTATTATTATTATTATTATTATTATTAACGTTAAAAATGATTCGTAATTTGTTTTTCGATTATCCAAGTTAATGCGTATAATTTATAATTAAAATATTTAATTACGAAACAACATTCTAATTTTGTAGCGTAATCGAGGATCAATTTAGATGACTTTTTTTCTTTTAAACATAACCTCAAAATATCTTAAAAGATCTTAAAATAATAAAACATAAGACTAAATCTTTTAACATCGTCAAAATACAATTGCAACTCGTAACGATAAGAAAAAAATTCGTGTTAAACGATTAATTTACTGTTAGTAAATAATATCAAGTAGAAAAAAAAAAGAAAAAGAAACATTCAACCGGTTGAATTCTAGGGGGCATTGTTTAAAGTTTAATAAACAAAAGACTGGGAATAGCTTATTCAGGTATTTTCAAAAGAGATTCACAAGGGATGGACCGTTGATGAGATCGGAGGATCACGATGGCCTGAAGCATCGGGCTTCTACTCAGTTTAAGAGCAAAAGGGACGAAGATGGAGAGTGGACAAGGGCCGACGGATTCCAAGTCCTCGAAACCATCTCGAGACGACTGCTCGAGCACTCTCCGTTGCCTTCGTTTATCTTTGTCTAACTGTTTGTTCAACCACAAAGACAGACCATTTACTATAACGAGGAAGACGAAAGTTTAAGAGTAGAAAAGCTCTCAACGTATGCAAAAGGTTACGATGATGACACGACACCGTTCACCTTACCGCCTAGTTTTGTTTTTCTAAGTTATCTCTATATTCTCTTCTTTTCTTTCTTTCTATTGTTCTCTCTCTCTCTCTCTTTCTCTCGTTGGTATATACAGGTATTTCTTTGTCATTGGTAGATAGATACGTTGTTTATTTTATTATCCTTTTAACGTTACATTAGTTGATTCTTTTTAGGATTTTTTTTTATTCTTATTAAAATTAACAAGCAATAGGATCAATTTATAAATGATACGTTTTCAATTGTTACTTATTATTTGTATCTTCTTTTTTTACCAAACATTATTCATCGATAATGTAAATACCTACTTTAATAGAATTGGATTTTTAATAGAAGAAAAGAAAAAGTAGACAAGTATCTAATGATCGGTATTTATTGGTTTAAAGCATTATTTAATGATCACTATTAGAACTAATATTATTAGTAGATACTCAATATTAATTTGTAATCCTAATGCAATTTTGCTCATTAATTTTAACTCAATTATAATATACCAATGAGTTGTTAATTTGAAACAAATGAAATATCAATTAATACGCTTTGTTCATTTATCTTTGATTTAAATGTTGATACAAAAATGTTCAGTAAAATACTGACCGAAGTAAATAGAAATGAAAATAAAACGTAAAGGAAAGTTGTCCTTTCGAAATACCTACCTACCTACCTACCTACCTACCTACCAGTATTTCTCTTTCGCACGTTCACGAGAAAATCGGTTTTAAAGGTAAAATGTCGAATCTAACTCGATCGCGTGTTCATTCGGTTGAGTTAAACGTTCGCTCGGGGTATGGGGGTGGGAAAGGTCTTTGGTTGGAGAAAGGGAAAAGAAAAGACAAAAAGAAAAAGAAAAAGAAAAAGAAAAAGAGAATCGTGTTCCTAACCTCAAAATCGTCTTTTCCCGTTTACCGACATCTCCTCGTGGAATACGAGGGAGTTTTTCGAACGAATAGGAAAAGCAAAAGGATAGAGAGGGGAGCCAAGGGTTGGTTGGAGTGGGTGTAAAAGGTGGAAAGGTAAAAGACGGGGGGCAAGGAGGTATTCCGTGGGATGCAATTTATCCTGTCGCATTAGATTCAAAATAATTGATCCCCCGGGCGGCTGGAGAATAGCGAGTCATTACTTCAGGACTGATGGGAAACCCCATCGCGAAACCGGGCCTGAGGAAAATAAAAACTCACGGAGATCACTTGCTCTCGATGAAAAATTTGACGGGCAAATAGCACTGGCAAAGATAGTGGGAGGGGGGTGAGGATGGGATGGGATGGGGGGGGGGACAAGAGAAAGAGAAAGAGGTAAGAAAGAAAGAAAGAAAGAAAGAAAGAAAAAGACAAAAAAAAAAGAAGAAGAAGAAGAGAAAAACCGGTAGAAAATGGAACAGAAAAGGAAATAAGAAAGTAGAAGAAGAAGAAGAAGAAGAAGAAGAAGAAACCTTCAGATCTCTTCCTTCCGGGAGAATGAGTTTTCTCGTAGTTGCAACAGCGGCAAATTTGCTCGAAAGAAAAATATCGTTCGACTTTCATCCTCGTGCTCGTAGTATTCCTACTCGTACTACCTCCTATCGTTTCGTTTAGTTCTCTTTCTTATCCATTCTATTCGTTTTTAGTTGAGATTTCATGATCGGAAGGCAATTCTTTTCTAACCAAATCGTTCGTGCTTTCTTATTATACTCTAGTAAAAATATATTTTCTTGATATATATATATATATATATATATATATATATATATATATATATATAAAGATAATTGAATGTATAATTCATGAATTGTTATTGAAATAATAATAATATATATCTATTATAAAATATCGAAGCATTTATCTAACAATAAATATTAAAAATGAAAAATTGTATCGTTATAAACAGACTAAAAATAAGACATAGCTACTTATAGCTACTTATTTGATGGAAGCGTTAAACACCTTTTAGTAGATTGCACAAATTCACGAATAAAATATCGAATTCCCTGTGATTTAAAGACAGCTCTCTCATTCTCACCGAACACCATAAAAATGTTATTAAGTTTCTTAAAGCAATCAACATGTATGAACACAAATAATATATTAATGTCAAATATACTGTAACTAATGTATCATGTTACTAATAACCTAGTTGTTGATGCGACTTCTGCGAAATCTTATATTAAAGAAAAAAATAATATTAAATGTAATCTTCAATATTTGTTGAACCATAAATATAAATATTTCAAGTTAGAGATTTTCTTTTTACGGATTTCTTTGCATACATATTCTGACATTTGATTACAGAAGGTAAAAACGGATATATGAAATTCGTAGTTTGGTTCGAGGTCAAGAATTTTCATTGGGTTATGGATAGAAAGCCCGAAAGTTTATTGATACTTTAACATATTTGGATATTGATTATTTCAACTGTATATATATATATATATATAAATAAAATACATACGTATTTCCAGGGAACAGACGTCAGGTCTCAGTAGTAGAAGGAGCGCGCAAAAGCTGAGAATCATCGTCGGACGATCGTTCTTCATGTTTTCCGACGGTAGTAGTGGTGGCCTCATGAGAACGTAGAACAACCAACTGAAAGAAGAAAATGACGAAGAAGAAAAAAAACAGATGAACGATAACCATCATCTTAAATTCATGTCGTTTCGTTTCGTCATTCGTAAAATGTGTGTGTGTTTCCTTTTTGCAAGTATCGTCGGTATTAGAAAAAGAGAGAGATACCAAAAAAAAAAGAAGAAAAAAAAATAACAGGAAAATAGTCGAAGCTTTAGCACGTTGTAAAATTAAAGGTAAAAATGAGCACGATTCGTTGGTTGGTTGGTTGGTGGGTGGCTCGTTGAGAAAAATGCTTGAGGTAATAATACGCAAACGGTCGGAAACGGTTCTCTTTTTATTTTTCCTTAACCACCCCCACCCCAAAGTTCCCCCCTCTCCTTCTCAACTCTTTCCTCTCCTTTCTTAAAAATGTCAAGTCCTCGTAGGAAGGAATTTTCACGAGAGACTTATTGTCCTATTAAATATTACGTTCCGGCCTTACCATCTGCTGCTACAGACAATTACCATAATTTTTTAATCGTCCTAAGTACAAGTCCCGACAGTCGTTCACAATCATCATCATCATCATCATCATCATCATCTGCCTCCTCCCTCCTCCCCTGTACAATAGAGGAACGAACAATATATTTCGTTCGGCTTAAATTGTTACGACTTTTGCGATAGTTCGTGAGATATAATATTTTATTGTCTGGTCTATTTGATTTCGTTAAACTTTATTTTTCTATCTTAGATAAATTTTTTTTCTCTCTCTACAAAAAGAATAAAATCATATTAGATTGAATTAAAAGTTCGTGCGTTTATTGTATTTTTTTGTTTTTCATCTATTGCAATTATTTATTCGAAGTCAATAAAATGACTTTATACGCAAGGTGTGATGTTAATTTAAAAAAAAACCAAAAAAGAAAACTTCACAAACATTCGGTTTATCATTTTTAATTCTTATATTATTTCAAATAATAAAATATATCAGTCAGGGAATAGATGAATTATTTATATTATAATAATATAATATAGGAGAAAGAGAATCCGGATAATCAGTAATATTATTTTCCAAAATTCATATCGCGTATATAAAACAGTTGGCATGGGAAGGTGGTTTGAAACGATGGGAGGGAAAGGGTGGAGAGGTGGATTTGAAAACATGGATAATTTTCATAGTGGATAAAATCAACGTAAAATCCTACATCAAGAGAGAGAGAGAGAGAAAGAGATAAAGAGAGAGGGCTAGGTGATTTCGAGTAGTTGAGAAAATAAAGTAAAAGCTGAGGAGAGTAGTACCTTGGAGATAGCAGGAAAAGAGAGAGAGAGAGAGAGAGAGTGAGAGAAAGAGAGATAGTAAAGTTAGATATAGGAGGATAGGAGAGAAAGGGTCACGAGGGTGCTATGTTGGCCTAATTGGACGGAGACTCGATTACGAGTAGGTCTTTTCGTGTTTCTTTAGGCGACACACGTAGTATATACTAACACGTAGAACAGAGTATACGAACTATCGAAAGCTGACCCCCTGGTTCTCCAGCTTGAGCTTGCCAAGAAAAAGAAAGGGACGTTCCCGACGTGGTAGTTTTGCTCTTAAGTCGATTAAGCTCTTTTTAAAATCCCCCACCATCACCGCTTTGGCATACTCTCCTCCCTCGAGGGGTGGAGTTACGCCTTTCTATTGGTAGAAAACGTGTCGTTTACTTTACTATACTATGGTGAAGACACATTTTTTTTTTCTATAAAAAGGAATCTTTGATTGTACGATGGTATATACATTAATATAAAATAAGTCATATTAATTTAATGAATAATAATGTATCAATAATAAGATCTGTTATATTAACTAACATTAATTTTTCATTTTACAAAACGTTAATTTATAAGATTTTACGAGTTAACATATTTATTATGGTGAAAAGAAATTTTTTCTACGAAAAGAAATTTTTGATTGTACGATGGTATATCAAAGCAATTTTTTATTTTACAACACGTTAATTTATAAGATTTTACGAGTTAACATATTTATTATGGTGAACACAAATTGTTTTTATAAAAGGAATCTTTTTGATTGTACGATGGTATATATATATTAACTAACAACAATTTGTCATTTTACAACACGTTAATTTATAAGATTTTACGGTGGTTAACATATTATAATCGATTGGTATTATGTATTATGTAAATTTTTGATTTTAATTATACTGTCGCAAACTCCGCGATGCAATTTGTATTCATCGTCATATAAATATGCACATATTACGAGTTTGGTGAACTTTGAAATATAATTTTATTTTTTTTTTTTATTTTTGTATTTCCGATAAAAAAGAAACAATCCGACTCTCTCTCTCTCTCTCTCTTTTCCTGTCATCGAGAATATTTCAATTTTATTCATTGTGCAGATTTTATAAATGCTCTTAATTATCGCAGCTTAATGTATATATATATATATATATATATTTGTTTATTCGCAAGAAGAATATTTCATCTAACGAAAAATGATTTTAATTAAACAATTTAACTTTAAACAATTGCCAACGTCTGTTCCATTTAACTGTCGAGAGAAAGATGGAATAAGAAATAAAAATAAAAAGAGGAAAATATATTTTTCACGCATAGATTTTCGATCGAAATTTTTTTATTTTTTATATATTCGCATAGCTAGATAACATTTTTCTTTTCTTCTTCTTCTTCTTCTTCTTCTTTCAATCATAATAATAATCAACATTGTTCTATATAAAATAGAATATAATTCTTACTTTTATATAGGTGGTCTTTAAAATAAAATTGAAATAGTAATTTTTAAATATTTTTTTTAGTATTTTACAATTATTTGAGTATTTTTAGTAATATTTTTAGTATCCTTTTAGTATTTCAATAGTAATTTATTTTTTAAGTTATTTTAGTACTTTTTCTAGTATTCTATAATTATTTGAGTATTCTAGTATTATTTTTAGTATTTTTTTAGTATTTTAATAATAACTTTTGTAAATAATTGTAATAGTAATTCTTTTAAGGTAATTTTAGTATTTTTTTTTTTTTTAGTATTTCAATAGTAATTTAAATAATATATTAAAAAAATCTCTGTTTTTAAAAAAATAATAAATATAAATAATTTATAATAGAAATTATATTTTACAAGATACACACACACAACACGTACGATTTGAAGTATTTTACAAAATAATGAACAAGTATTATGATACTAGATTTGAAACCTAGTCCATACTAGAAGAATTAGCTTGATCATGATTACATATTCCCGATCAATCGAGCCTAGCTCCAAATCGGTCCATAACCATCCATTACCGTCTGCCTATGGTTTCTGTGATTAATGATCCATTCCGAAGTCCGGTAAACGCACTCGCGAATCTCTATACACACCAAGAGAATGTACCTTTAATGCATTTCAATAAAACGCCGATAAACGATCCGTCTCTCGGTACACTCTGTTTATCTAATGTTGCTAGCATTTCGATGATAATGATCAAAAGATATTAAAACGTTTCCATCCCCCCTCCCCTCCCACTCCCACTCCCACTCCCACTCCCACTCCATCTACCTCCTTTTCTCTCTCTCTCTTCTCATTTCTCATTATCGATAATAATAGTAATAATAATAATAATTATAATAATAATAATTAGTAATAACAATAACGGTAACAATAGTAGTAATAATAATAACAATCATCATCGTTATTATTACTATTATTATTATTATTATTATTATTAGATATACCAGGATATGAAATTTTATAAAATCAACACTATTAATTAAAATTACGGGATTCGTTTGGTAATTCAATCTCACATAGGAGTTTGCCACGAGTATCACGGTAAATTTTTGCTCTTTGTTTTTTGTTTTGTTTTGTTTTTTTTTTTTACTTTGATAGATAATTGAACTTTTCTGTCGAACTGTAGATGATCGAAAAAGGGATGCTCATGGTAAACCACAACACCGTCGAATAACATCGTTCTGAGTATCCTCTGTTTATATCTATCTTTCTATCTTTCCGTTCTCTTGTCGATATTTAAACCCAGTAGAATAAAGACCACGAAAGAAATGGAAATTTAGTTTTGAGTGCAACGTAAAAACAACGATAGTATAAATATGAGTACAATATGATACGTGAAAATGTGTTACGCGTTACGAGTCAATTCGTAATAGGAGATAAATGTTAAAATGAATCAACCTATTATCGATTATATTCGTTCAGTTAAAGATTAATGTGTGTATTATTAAATAATAAAGAGATTTTATTTTGAGAAATTGTAATTTAATTTTTATTTTAATTGATATTAAATCGTGAAATTGTGAGCAAGAATAATTCGAGAGTTTGTCATTGTGAATTATAAATTAGGATAGTGACTAATAAGAGACATTATTCAGTATTTAAATCATAATTGTGGAAAATGTTGAAGTTATAAAATAAGATAGAAATATTGAATAATAAAACACGAATGTAATAAATTTTGTAAAATTATTTCCTTTTTTTTGTCGATATAACGATGGTTTATAAATTACTAGAAATTTCAATAAATAAAATAAACTTATCTTTTATCTTTTTTTCTTTTCTTTTCAAAAGTACATCAGTTTGCATTATGAACACGTTATCTTGATATAAGAATGTAATCTTAATATATATAAATTACGTATGTTACGTTGTTTGTCCGCAATGGATTTCTAAACTACTGAACCGATTTTAATCAAATTTTACACACTGTGTGCAATTTTATCTAACTTGAAAGATAGGATAGTTTATATCTCAATTTATAATCGTAATATTATTTTATTAATCGCGAATGATTTGTTTATTAATTAATTAGAGTCATGATTATCTCTGTTAGTTCGATAAGATTCTAACAGATGGTGGTATAAGGTAATTCGTTGACTTAAAGACGTGTGTATCAATGTGAGTCACAGCAACGCGTGGTGGGGCACCCCTAGTATAATATATATTTGTATGACATATATAAGAAACTCACAAACGTCGTTGAAAAAAAAAAAAAAAAAACATGATGATTTTTAATGTCGTTTACTTGCCTGTGATATTATTAATCAAAAATGTAATATAAAATTTGTTCGTAGTTGTAATAAACGAGTTTGATGTAAAAAAGAAAACAAGGAAAACAGGGGAAAAGAAGGAGGAAGGTCCCTTTCGTAAGTAATAAATTATAAAAAAATCATTTACCATCTTATTAAGATGGTAAATTGCTTTTTGAGTATTACCTACATCCTGTCGATATCAGAGGAGCTCGTTAATTTCTGCGGCCACATTTTCGCGTAAACGTGTATGAGTTTCGATTTCGCGGTTGGAAGCAGCTTTTCGTGATCGAGGAAAAGCGCAAAAGCTCGACGTGAGAGTATAGTGAAGGAAAGAGAGAGAGAGAGAGAGAGAGAGAGAGAGTGAAGGGGAAAAGGGCCGCTTAAGGCGGCCGAACGTTCTTTTCATCTTTCTTTTCATCATTTCATCTTTTCATCATTTAATATCTTCTCAGGTTGCAGGTTACTTTTTGAAAGTAAACGTTCATAACGTTCTTCGACACAAATTCACGTAGTCACACTGCGATGATAGTCAGTATTTTATATTACGAGAATTATGTTGATTTGAACATCTTTTTTTTTTCATTTCTAATTTTGTTAATCGTCAAAATTCAAATTTCTAACAAATGCATTTAATTTTACTTACTTTTTCTTTTTTTTTTTTTTGGAAATATAAATATAGTATAAAATTAATAATAATCTAAATATATTATTATTATATATTATTTTATATTTTATTTATAATATTTATTTATAATACTATATAATAATAGTATAATATATACAAATTTATACTATATATATATATGATATATATTATATATAATAATATAGTATAGTATAGTATAGTATAAATATGTATAGTATAAATATATACTATTTTATATAACTATAATTATAATAATATAAATATTCAAATATATATATATTACATTTTTTCCTCGAATTATTTAATTAAAAATTTTCTATTATATATCAACGGTGTTTTATTTATTATTACTTTTATATATATATATATATATATATATATATATATATATATATATATATATATATAGTAAATTTATATAATATAGTAAATTTGATCGTTCGAATTAATAGCTCTTTTGAACATATATTGCAAACAAATCGAATTATTAAATCTTAAATAATATATTGATATTTCCATAAAATTTCTATATTGGTACATAGAAATTTGCGTAGTTACATTCAATAATTTCTAATAAACGTATTAACGATTATTATTTTAATGTAATACTTATTATTTTCCAATCGGTTAATATAGGTATATTTATCGTAAAGTAAAATTAATAAAATATCGGGGTGGGGTGGGGGGAGGAATATACCTACGCTAATCGCGTTAAAAGGTATTTTCGAATATGCGGTGAAAACGATGGGAACAAATATCATTCTCATCGAAATACCACACATGTCACTTTCGTTCTATCGAATACGCGATTACGGGATGAGATCAATGATCCTATATATATATATATATATATACATATTACAAAGTATTCTGTTATTTATCTATATAAATTTAACAAAATTATTCGACGAAATTTGATTAATGTTTTCTCTTCTTATTTCTTTTATAAACATTTATATATACGTGAAAATTTGATAAATAATTGAAATAATTAAGATTACTCGATCAGAATTTAAATCCAAGGGAGGTTTCCCCATTTTCTAGACAACTGCCATAATCATTAAGACTTTTTTTTTACGAAGCTTCAATCATCCTCTTCTTTATTTTAATAAAATACTCATTTTATTAAAATGAAGATGTTCATTTTTGTACTCATTAATTTTGGAACATTTTAAACATCTCAAATCTTCTTTCAAAGCTTTTTTTCCCATTTTTCAATTTATAAGGTATAGGATATACTTAAGGGTGTCCTTCTTCTAAGTCTCCTTGGTTTTTAATTTTAAGTGTTCTGGGCTACTTGAAATTTTTTCGAACAGTCCACTCGACCTTTACTTCTAACGTTGTCTTAAACCTTTATTATAATTCTTCTATAATTCATTTTTCTAGTATAGTGATGCACAATTTTGAAGTGTTTAATGATAATAGCCATTTAGCCTTTCATTCTGAACGACCTTTTTCTATTTTGTAAGTTTTGTAAAAACAAACATTTGTCCCTCACATTTCATCTAGCAATTGTTTTAAACAATTGAGCTATCTAGGGCTTTTTTTTTTGTCAATCAACTATTCAACAAATGTCTCTATTTATCTGGAATGATGTTTGTTCTTACACACACACATACACATATATATGTGAAGAGATTTTCATGCAAAGTTAGGAATTTCAATCTACAGTACATACGTTTGAAAATTCGTCATGGATATCGTCATAGAATGAAAAGTTTGTTTTGTTTTTTTTTTTTCTATTTTTTGTTTTGTTTTGTTTTTTACAACCCAGAACGCGATGAAATGTTTTAAACGAAATGATAAATGTATTCTCTGGAGAACAACGTGTTGTGACAAAAAATGAAAATGACAATGAGCTTTTTTGTCGAGCGCAAAAAAAAAAAAAAAAAAGAAGAAAATTCTGCCATCCCAAGTGTAATGACGACGAGAAGTAAAATGCCAGAATTTATCTTCCTTTTTTGAGTTGTTACATTTTTTTTTAATTTTATTTTATTTTATTTATACATATTTGTATATGTATTTGTATTTTTTTTTTTTTTTATTCGAAACCGATTGTTGTCGCGATGTCTTTTGTCTTTTTTTTTTCTCTCTCTCTCTCTCTCTTTCTATTTGTTTTTTAAATGATTATAAAATACGTAGATATATACCGTTACGTTTATTCGACGTTTACGTACATTTTAATAATACATTATTTACCAGTTGAAAAAAAACAAATTCCTATTTACAGAGTTGTTCAGTCTCTCTCTCTCTCTCTCTCTCTCTCATTGTATAAACAAACAATTAAACAACAGGTTTTCGTTTAATTATTAATTAAAAGCTATTAACGATAATTTACATTACTTTGACTATACAACATTTTGCAACATTATATATATATCTATATATATTATATATTTTATTGTATTGTACGAGTCTTGAAAAAATAATGTTTCAAATTAACGCGATTCTATTTAGTAGGATATTTATTAAACTAATTGAGATGTATAAAATTTGACAAAGGAAGAGGTGTACGGAGAATACGATAACGATATGTATATGTACATGGTGCATATAGGTACCAACGTTATAGGTACGCGTTTTACACGTTAAACGGATTTTATGCAATTTCTCGTCGAATTCGTTCGTATCGTTACAACATTTTTCCCCGTGAGAATTCTCGCTCGAACGAAGACGGTTATCGATTTCTTCTACAGGCACATTATCTATGCATAGCATTTATATCACACCTATATGAACTTATACACACACACACAAATATACGCAGTAACGCGTGTATACAAACACAAACGTGACACATGCATAAGCGTATGTATTACGTGTGTGTACGTGCGAGCACGCGTTTATTTTTATTTTCTCGAACGAATATAGGTATGAAAGAGTGTGTGTATGTATGTGTGTGTGTGAAAGAGAGAGGGTGGTTGCATTTTTTCTTTTTTTTTTTTTTTTTTTTTAAACTCGTGTACTTGCAAAAACGTGGCGTGGTAGTATGTTGTTTATCGTGCAACGAATCGCTCTATTATCCTATTGTATCATTAAAGGGATATCGTTCGTTTATCTTCAGCTTCGTTATTACCTTCGACGAAAATTCCTGCTTGTTCTTACCTGCCAAACGAAATCGTTTATCCTCTCTCTCTCTGTATAAATTTATATACACAAATTTTTATTCTAATTATTAAAACATTTATCTGTTTATATCTTTGAACGATTATATAATATTTATTGTATTTAATTTATCCCTTATATAGTGCACACTTGGTAAAAGTTAGTTAAAGTGCACTGTGGGTGTTTGACACCCCCAACGTGTTTGAACGCGTCTCCTGAAGCCGCTATTTAATTATTTAAACCACACAATTTTTTGAAAAGTAATTTGATATATCTATTTTTAAAAATAGAATAGGTTTTATACTCATTTGAATTAACACTAGATGGCACTAGACAAATAACCCATGTTTTTTTTCGAATTCAGTAACGTTTTCGAGAGATCAAAAATTTGTTGGGGGTGTCAAACACCCCATGTGCACTTGAAGAGATAGAAAAAAAGAACAAGAGAAAAAAAAAGAAATAAGAAAAATCTGATCAAAACACGATGAATTTTGTTTTCAATTAATCGTAGGAATTATTGCAAAATTTTTGAATAATCATTGAAATTAATTTTTTTTTATAAATAGTCAGTGAGACAAGTTTGACGGATTTGATTTCAACGCGTTTCATATAGGGAAGAAAAAAAAGAACACACACACACAAACACACACGCAAACATATGCATATTGTTTCGTTATCAACGATAATCAGTCAGCAACGTTCACATATTAACCGTCGCGTCGTCGCTACAATCTATCCTATTATCATCATCAGTTATTTCTCCTTCAACAGTATACTAATAACTCAACGTTCGTTCCTTCCTTCCTTCCTATTTTATTTTTGTTTTTTTAATATTTTTTTATCATTTCTTTTTTTTATTGTCACCGGTGTGAATGCATTCGACGCCATTGTGATGGCGTCACGAAATCCCTATCATAACCCCGAAGAGTGATGCGAACGAACGAACGAACGAACCACCCAACGAATGACCGAACGAGTTAGGTAGCTACCAACGTACCTACCTACCTACCTACCTACCAACCTACCTACCTACCTACCTACCCTATCTAGCTACCTAGCTAACCTAGCCAGTGATATCCAGCTCAAATCGGTGAGCGATGCGAAATCGTGTCTCCCATCGTACATTTAACGATACGTTCGACGCGTCATGCAGCTGCCGGTTTGCCATTTGCAGGAAGTAGAGCGAATACGTTAACGTTCGGCTGCGGCTGGCTTGCTAGGATAGGCTGGTTGGTTGGTTTGTGACAGGGCAGAATTTCGCGTGGTATTCTACGCGTACTAGAGATAGATGCACAGATAGAAAGAGACGTATATATACATATATATATATATATATATATATACAAAGAGAAAGAGGGGGGAGACGGAACGAGAGAATGAGAGAATGAAACAGAGTGAGATGGGGAAAACAGCCTACGGCGGCCATTACGGTGATAAGATATCAGAAACGCTTTACCGTCCGTATTCTTTTGGGTTCTCTTTATATATCTTTCAAGTCCCCACCCCCTTCCTCCCTTCCCCATTCCCTATACCATCCCTTCTTCAAACCACCCTAAAGCCCATTGGAAGTTTTCTTCTGTTAGCTAGTTTATGCTTGTCTCCTTCACTGCGATACAAGGGATGGATTTTCTTTAGTATATGCTAAGATGGGTGGGGTAGGGAAGGGAGTATTGAATGGAAGTGTTTCTCAAAGAATTTCAACTCCTCGGTTACCTTGGAAAGTAGATTTTAGCCAGCCAGGTGGTAGGGTGTAGAGGAAAATAATAAGGACTTTGGGAAGGAACATTGTTCAAAGTAATATTAGGAATTTTTGTTTGAGATTTTATCGTTAGTTTCTTTTATTTGTTATTTGTAATATCTTTATTTTGATGTATCTTTTAACTTGTGACAGATGGAAGTTTCATTTGACGTTGGTTTAATATCACGTATGCGTGATATCATAGATTTATCTGATCAATCCGAGGGATTTTAATGGTACACACATTAGTAGAATTACATATATGATGATGATTAGAGATATTTGTGTAATTATTTATATGTAATATTAGTTTTCTTTTCTTTTTGTAATTTACTCGATTTCCATTGTTTTATAATCAAGGGAAATAGAAAATTCAGTTTGAAAGAATTGAAATTGTCCTCGGTTGGAGTTAAAACGTGATATGAACCTCGAACAGAGAATAAACGTTGGCAAATATTGAGATTAGGTTGAAAAGAGAGAATTTGTATATATATATATATATAAATGTGTGTGTAATATATATATATATATATATATATATATATATATATATATATATATATATATATATATATGTGTATTGGGTAAAAAAGAATATATTTTGTGGCGATATATTTCGTTTTTCTTTTCCAGAACAAGAAACGTTTAGTAAAATGTCGGGTATGGAAGATCGAGCTAGAAAAAGAATGAAAAAAAAAAATAAAAAAAGAAAGAGAAAGAGAAAGATAGTGAAAGAAAGAAAGGAAGAAAGAAAGAAAGAGAGTGATACGATAAGAAAAAGTGGTAGAGAAGAAGAGGTAACAATGTTGGTAAAATGTGCCGCGTTTCTCATATCTTATCATAACGAGCGTTCGTACCGAGAGAAAATTTGCTCCCTCTTGAAATGGTCCTGGACGATGCTACCTCCTTGTCGAAACGATTTACGTAACTTGCAACCATTTTAGATCTTACTCTTTCTACCATCCGATTGTTTCCCCTTTTTATTTCTCTATTTTCTGTTATCCCGTTTATATTTAGTTTTATTATATATTTTTGTGTGTGTAATTTTGTTCGTCTTATTGTTAAACAGGTAGAACGAGTAAAAAGAAAATTGGACAAAATTTGATAAGATAAATATTATCGGTATTTACGTATTAAAATCACCGCAGCAAAAATTCCACTAATGCGCCAATCAAAAGCAATCTTGTTGTTTGCACACAGCAACCGTCAGGGTTGCGTCAGGGTTTCGTCAGGGTTATGGGCAGGTTATGGGTATCGACTGTTTTGAATCTATGTTAAATTCTATATCGGCCCATTTTCCATCGAAATTCGATTGTGACTACTTTTTATAAATAAAATGTTTTGAATTTTTGAAAGTGTCTTGATTTTAAATGAAGTTTTTTTTGTTCTATGATTTGTCGCAACAATTTAAGGTGTAGATTGGCGCATTAGCGGAATTTTGCTGAGGTTGCGTTAATACGTAAGTACCATATTTTCTATTTGTGAGGGTGGTTTTTGCTTAGGTGTATAATCATAATAATAGAATATAATTACATTCAAAAATTACAGATTCGAATCGTATCGGAAAAGTTTTGCTTTTTTTGGGAGTTTGAATTGGAATCAAGTGCTTTTTATTTCGATTCGGGATTATTATTATTATTATTATTAACCCTTTGAGTGCTATGGACGCATATATGCGTTTGGTAAACGAATGTATAATATTCGTTGACAAATTTTCTAATCCTGACTTGACCCATTTCGATCGAAACTCCAATTAGTGTTTGGTCCCCTATCCAACAACCTTTAAGCTTTGATACCCCTAATTTTCGGTCTCTTTGCAACCCCTTCTTATTTGTTAATACATATTCATTCAGTTATCTATTTTATTGCTTTTGCCAAAGTTTCGTAATAAAAATTTCAACGTATTTTACAAAGTTTTACATTAAAATATTTTTTCTAAATTTCTTTTCACGATTTTATATAATAAGTTTGGAAATAGAAGAAATGCAACTTATGAAAGGAAAAAGTATGTACAAGTTTTTTCTAGTTGAGTGAAAACGTTCGATAAAATATTACTTAAGCTATCTCGAGAGAAAGAGAAAGAGAAAGAGAGAGAGAGAGAGAGAGAGAGAGAGAGAGAGAGAGAGAGAGAAAGAGAGAACATTCTATTTTTGGTTGTAAAGATTGCATCTGAATTGGAAGTAGTCGCTCACTGTCAGCTTTTCTGTCGAGGCAATTACTTTTAAACATGGTAGTTTAACATCCAACGCGAGTTTTCGTGCACAAGTATTTTCGTTCTTTCCGATAGATATTACATTTTTAATTTACCCCCCCCCCCTCTCCCTCCCTCCCTCAAACCTCTAGCCCTTTTTCTTATTATTATTATTATTTTTTTTTCGATTCTTTGCTGTATAATATCTCGAGTATCTTGAAAGAAAAGTTTGAAAATAAAAAAAAAAAATGTAAAAATAAAGCAAAAAATACCCCCTCCTTCCCCCCTTCCCCCTTCCCCTTCCCCCAAAAAGTCAAACAATCGAGTTTTAACCTGGATCGATTTAGTTTTATGACGAAGATTAATTTTCTTTTCTAAAAGTATACGTATATATATATATGTATATAGATATATATAGATATATTGTAATAGTATAGAAGAATGAAGAGTGGTGGAAAAGTACCCTATGAAAAGTATGAAGATTCGAAGTTAGAGTTATGAAAGGGGTTTGGGGTGAATATAAGAGGATAAGGGAATAAGGGGGTTGGAAGGTGGTGACGAAAGGATGGTGGAAAGTTAATCGCGAAACCTAATAATCCGCGACCGTCTACTACTCATTTAGCGATAAGATTATGCCGACAAACTAGACGTTCCGGCTCGTTGGAGAATTCCATGAAGGTGGTACGCGGGGAGTTTTCCACGCTGATTGGATATAAGATCTAGTTTTAAACGGTGGAAGAAGAGAGAGAGAGATAGAGATAGAGAGAGAGAGGAAGAAGAAGAAGATTATCGTTTAGCGTGTACCTATATGTAGGCCAACAGTATTAAATAGGAGAAAATAGAAGTTTACGTGGATGAGGTTGTGCTTTAAAGCTTTAAACGTTTGATACTCGATCTCTTTGCTACTTGGTCAAAAATGAAATTAGTTATTTTCTTAAATGTTTGTGGTTTTTTTTTTGTTTTTTTTTTCATTCATCTCTCGATCAGTTGTTTTGTATTTTTTTTGTATTGTAAATGAACGTGAATTAAAATCTTGATACGATTATTTGTAATTTGTTATTTTTTTTTGTTTTTTTTGTATCTTCATTTATTATTCTTGATTTGACTTGATTTTACATTAGATCGATAGATTTGATTTATTTCTCGACAATTTTGATAATGCAACTTTTTTTTTCTTTTTTTCGAATATTACATTATGATGAAATAATAATATATGAAATGTAACAATATAAATTTACAAATGAAAATATTTGAAGTATATATTTTAGAATCCTCGTATCATATATTTTCTTTCTACTATACTTACATTAGATACATTCTCCAGTTACACAATACGAATGCAACCAGAAACCTTATATACTTGTACGGAGCTTCTTTTTTTTAACCAACTACTAAGATTTTTTTTACAAGAGCTGTGTTATTTCAGTATCAAGTTTTGCTTGTAGATTTAAGAAATGAAAAAACAAAAAAAACAGGAAAAAACATAGAAATTACGAAGCCGCCTACCGTTCCGTTACGAAGCCGCCTACCGTTTCGTTACATTTTTTCAAATCACATCCATTCTAAAGAAGTTTTGCACTTAAATAACAAATAATTAGATAAAAAAAAAACATGTTTTTGTGAGATGATCGAAATTGATGATTTTTTGTTTTTCTATATATTTATATCGTTTGAAATATTTGAAAATCTCGGATTATTCGAGCGTATTTAAATCATCGAGAAATTTAAAACTTCGCTGATAGGGGGGGGGGGGGGAGAAGAGATAATTCTTTACAATTTCGTTATAAGATCACGAAAACTTTCTTTTATCTTTTATCTTTTTTTTTTTTTTTGAAGAGGGTGAAGAGGTTTTTATCTTTTTCTTTTTCTTCTTCTTCTTCTTCTTCTTCTACTACTACTTAATACCAGTTTGCAATAACAGTTTTCCAGTAAGTATCATCAAAGGATCATTCGTGGATAAGTATGTAAATATTTCTCAAAGTTATCCACGAATATTATTTCCTATTATTTTACAATTACTGTTAAACTTGAACGTAGAAATGATAACCATTAGATACATTTTCTCTTTGATAAGAGCATAGTAAAATAAGACTATGATGTTGATAAGAGACAGAAATATAGAACAAAAAGATATTGAACATGAAGAAAACAGAGGTTGAAAGAAAAAGGGTAGATGATGATGATGGTGGTGGTAATGATGGTGGTGGTGGTAGTTGGAGGGTTCGGAGAGTCCAAAAACTTGCTAGAGACGGGGAAATAGGGATGAGAAAAATATATAGAAGAGTAAGAGAAAAGAAAAAGTAATATGGGGGATTGGTTGGTTGGTTTTGTGGTGTTGGGAATGGAAGTGGTTAAGGTGGTAAGGAAGAGTAGGAAAAAAGGTGGGTGGGATTGGAAGGGGGGGGGGTTCTATACCTTGCTAGAAGAGAAGAGAAGAGAAGAGAAGAGAGGGGGAGGGGGAGATAGAAACGAGAACGCGATTCCACGCAATGCATTTCGGTCAGAAGCGGCTTTTGAAATACTGACGCGCTTCGTCGGTTCTCTTTGGGTGCATTCCTCGAGTGGCATTATCGTCGCTGTAGTTACGAGTACATATCGTGGCGTGGCTTGGCTTGGCTTGGCTTGGCTTGGTTGTTGGTCGGTAGGGTGATGCTTTTCCTAGTTGCAGCTTCCAGAGCTGTTCGACTCTTTTTCCTGACGTTTCATTCGCGCCAAGTGGCCATCGTTGGGAATATAACGCGTATAACGCGTACTATTGCACACATTCTACTGCTTTTTTTTTTTTAAGGACCACTCTCGGTGCTAAAAGTCCATTGCTTTATTCCTCATCTCAACCCCCTCAAACAACCTCTCCTCCTTTCCATCCATCAATGTGTTACTTACCAGTCAAGAAGAGGAATCAAGATTCTTTCCTCCTTTTTCTTTTTTCTTTCTTTCTTTCTTTTTTAACTTAGGTGCCCCTTTTTTTATAGTGTAAATACATTTCTTTCCTTTTTCCTTCTCTTACATTTTTTTTCTTTTTCGTATTATCGTCCCTTTCCTCCCCTCCCTCCCTTCACTCCCATAATTTTTATATATAAAACGAAAATCAGCAGACAAATGTGATCTCTATTTTTCTTTCTTCTTCTTTCTTTTGATTTTTTTACTCTTTCTACTTTTTCATTCGTTCCATCTAACGTTTGATTCATCTCTTTTTAATTAAACGTTTGTTGTTGTTGTTTTTTTTTTTATCAATAATTATAAATGAGTATTTTTGGTCGTACGTTATAGGATTAACGTTCGTAAAATGTTCTTTTCTGTTGTACAAATCTAGCAGATGAGTAGTAGCATCGAAAGAGGATGGAAAATGCATCTATGGTGTGATTATGACGAAGCCACGAAAGAGAAAAGAGAGAAAGAGAGAAAGAGAGAGAGAGAAAAAGAGAGAGAGAGAGAGGACGTTAACATCAGCCGTTTATCGTTTATCCAAGATTATTTCTGTTCGATCAAGCAGAGAGCTTTCGACCAGCTCAGCTCAGCTGGCAGCCTTGTTATCCGCTTCTACGCACATCCCTGTTATGGTAAATAATGTATAAGAAAACAAAACAAAAAAATATAAATGTTGCACGGCACTGTAGTATCTTCTTAAGCTGCATCATTTATATATATATATATATATATATATATATACAGAATGATTCACCAGGTGATTGCAACCTAAATAGCACCGAAAGTATGATAGTAACAGAAAAGTGGATAAGGTAAAAGTTGAATGAAAAATTCAGGCTTATATTTTTTTTTTAAGTAATATTTTCTTGCTAGGTTGAGTCATTTTTGAGATTTAGTATTCAACTTTGTTTTTTTTTTTTTTAAATACAATGTTATACTTTAATATTTATTTTAAGTAGAAACTGTAGAAGTTTAAGATAGCGGCTGTTAAAACGAATCCAATGATGTGTAACATGAAATACAAAAGCTGACAATGATCAATAAAAACTATTTGGAAAATATCTGTTCCGTCCGTTGTTGGAACAACTAAAGAATGATTTAACCCTGACGCAACCCTGACACGACTGATGATCGAATCCAAAGTAAATTTAGGTACGATTATTATGGATTTACAATTCGGAATGATTGTTTTTTTATCGAAAGGTTTTTTAACCTTTTTTCTTTTTATTCAGAATTATGAGTATATATATATATCTGTCGTAACATTATCGTAAAGAAATCGAAATGCATAATAATGCGTTATTATTATGATAATATGCTTATCAATGTTTATACGTATTATCGTTTAAGCATAAGTCTCGAGATACCTACGTGCTTTTGTCAAACACACGTTATCTAACGAAATCGTCGATATAGCACGCTCGTCGATTTCATCAATAGATACATATATACACACACACACACATATATATATTATACACATATAAATATATTCGTATGAGTAGGTACATTTACATGTAGATACAAGTGAGAGGGGGTGGGGAAAATATATGAAAATATAGAAGAGAGAGAACAGGCGTATTCCTCTGAATGCTAAATACGTTCGTATTTAATAATAATAAATGGTTCGATCGATTACGATAGTCGAGAACCCGTTTAAATGCATTTATTTTGCTCGAATGGATAACTTTGGAGAAAGAGAGAGAGAGAGAAATTTAGGTGAATTCGTATAACAGGCGAGCTACTACTACTACTACTACTACTACTACTACTACAATTACTAATACTATTTCAAACCAATCGGGTTTGTAGGAAGAATATACGCACGCGCATATTCGCGCGAACAGAATGTAGGAGGACACGCGCGTGCTTTATTAATTTCATATCTCGAGAAGAGACGAGGAGGAGAACACAGCTGCGGCAACGATAGTCGGTAACGCCATCAATTTAACGCGCTGGGTAGTAGGATGAAATGTTTACGTACGACCGAACGAACTCCCATTTGTTACGCGATAAAGTATCAGTTACGTTCAATGGTGAGGAGAAAGAAAAAAAGAAAGAAAGAAAGAAAGAAAGAAAGAAAGAAATAAAGAAAGATTTTACTTCCCCCCTTTTTATTTTTATTTTTTTTTTTTTTCCCCCAACACCCTTTATCAAGAATTTCGTTTTTAAATCTATTATATATATATTTCATTATTGTATAATATTTTATTAATATTTTTATTTGACAGGTAAGACTAATTATCACTAATGGTAATTTATGAACTTTGAGAAAATACTGTATGAGGGAGAGGGCATGGAAAATAATTTGTAGTCCTTTTTAAGAAGAGATGACTTTTTAAGTTATAAAAGTTGTTTCGAGAAAGTATAAAATTACTTGTTTTTTTTTTTTTTTATAATCATCTCAAACATCTTACTCTTTGAACTATCCAAAATCTTTTTGTGTTCAACTAAAAGCGAAAAGCTACTACTACTTCGTCTTATTATTTTAAAAGAATTTTCAATAACTCGCATTAATTTATATCAGTTTGTATAATAATCCTATGGTAGCTTTAACAATATTACCAAGAATTTTTATAGTAAGTAATTTTACATACTTTCGTGTTAACAAGAACAAGATAAAAAGAGATAGATAGATAGATAGATAGATAGATAATTGAAAGGAAGAGTAAATAGATAAGGTAAAAGATATTTCAAAATGATAAGTAACTTATTAGAAATACAAAAACGATGGTAGTACGACCAAAAGAGTCTAGTAGCTATCAGAAAAGTGAAAGAAAAGAAAAGAAGAAAGAAAACAAGGCAGAGGGTACTTTTTTTTTTTTTCTGGTGGCCCACTTTTCACGGCAATACAAACATGGGGGATCGAGTTGTAGGTGATGTTGGGGATCGAGAATAAAATGGGAGATGGGTCGAGTTAAGGGAAGGGGGGTGGGGCTCACAGGATCAAAGGGTCCTCTGGAACCTTACCACCACCATCACAACCATCACTACCACCACTTCCAGTAGCAGTCAGTTTCGGTTCTCCGCGGTTAACTCGATGGTAGGGTTGTGGGTGGTCTGCCACTACCACCGACAGTGGTGGTGGTGTTTCCACCAGCGCTACCCTGCTTGCAGTAAATTATGTAGCATAATGGCAAACGACTGAAAGAGAGAAAGAGAGAGAGAGAAAGAAAGAATGAAGGAAGGAAGGAAGGAAGGAAGGAAAGTGGTTGGAAGGGAACGAGGGTTGATGGTGGGGAGAGAGTAGAACCAAGAACAGGGAGAGACAGGGCGTACCTTTCTCTGCTTCATTCGTCAATGTCACGACTCACGACCCGTGTTCACCTTCCTTCCAAAGCACCATCCTGTCAGTCTGAGGTACAGAGAGAAGCCCGCTAATACCACCCTATATTTACTTTTATTCACGCATTTTTCCGCTCGACTTTCCATCCACGATACACGTTAAACGGGGCCCTCTTTCTCTCTCTCTCTCTCTCTCTCTCTCTCTTTTGCTTGCGAAAGTTCGTTGCACTCTATCCTTCTCTCCTTTATCCGGCCCTTCTCCGGCCTTTTACCGTTGCTGAGATTAATTATCTTCTCCGAGGCGGCGACTCACGCTTCGAGGGCAACCTAATGAGGGACCCTTTTTTCTTTTTTTTTTTTTCGTGGCTCCTTATAACGGACTAGCACCTTTACAGATCGATCTATCCTCACTCTCTTTTTCTTTCTTTCTTTCTTTCTTTCTTTCTTTTTTGCAAATTTTTTGTTGTTAATATAATACTTCGATAACCGAACGGAATAGCAAAGTCATCATCGTTCGATTATTTCTACGTAATTTCGGATAAATTAGAATTTTGCCATTTCATTGATCGATTGATTTTTTTTTAATTTTTTTTCAAGGAAAGATAAATTTTTCAAATAGATAAGAAATTTATTTGTTTGTTTTTAAATGGATTATATAAAATATTAATCTCTAAAACGTATATATTTTTATTGTTCACAAATAAGAACGTGATTTTGATTATATTATATGTTTCTATGTTTCTAATTAATTTAAATTGCTAGTATATTTCGTTTATACAGGTTTATTTAATGAATTGAAAACTTTGTTGTTTCATTTGTCAATTTATTCTGGAAAGAAAAAAAAAGTTCAATGAAAAGATTAAATATCAGAGATCGTCGAGTTAATATGATACGACGAGTTAAAAAACGGGAGTTTCCTTATTTAAATCACTTTTCGTTTATATACACTGTATCATTCAGGGAAACAACTACATCTCTATTACGTCACATATTTAAACGTACTACTCCATCGAAACCAGGGTGGTGGTGGTGGTGGTGGTGGTGGTGGTGGAGGTGGTGGTGGGGGGTGGGGCCTGTTGATCGCACGATAATTCACTTTGAGCCGCAGGCTAAATGAAAATTAGCGGGATCCCATTGTTCCGCGTCCGACCAGAAAAACGAGTTTTTGCATTGACTCGATAACGAGAGTTTGAGAGAATAACGAGGATAGATTGTGTGGGTTGTGAAACGTTGGGGATGAAAACATTTTCGCGCTCTCTTCAGAGATTTCAGATTTAATTTAACAAAAGCTTCCGAGAATAACACTTTTCAACATGTAATTGGAAGAAAACATTGCAAATGTTGTCGTATGTTAAAAGTTGGTTAGTCAACAGTTGATAGTATATGTAAAATTAATACAAAAGGGGATTGTGTATTCAAAAACCCATTATTATTATTTTACCTATCTATTTTATCATAACTTTATCAGAATATATAGAAAAAAAAAAAAAAAAAAAAAACATAGAAAATATATCAAACATATCTCGTTTGAATAATATTCGTATAGATTTATATTCGTTAGAATTATCAAATTCCCCATTGGTTTTTTTTTTTTTTTTTTTTTTTTTTTGAAATATTCTTGGAAATACGTCAAAATAAATCCAACGATATTTCAATTAAAAATATATAAAAATTTTTCTTAAAAAAAAAAACAAATGAGAATTATCCATTTTTATTTTATCTTAAAGTAAAATAATTTACTATAACAATATTTGCACTTTACTATTTCTAAGAATACTTTTTTAAAACGTCAGTTCTTAATCAGCTTTTCCCTTTTTTTTTTCTTTTTCTTTATTTTCCATGCGTATTTCTTAGTCCAACTTGAAAGTAGTACATTTTTCATCATAATAATTCGTGCAGTTTCTTAGTAAAGAAAAAAAAAAAAAACAAGAAGTCTAAGCCGGAACCAGAGTCCAAGGGTGGAGGGGAAGGGGGGGGGTGGGTGGGGCTGTTTAGAGGAAAGAAAAGAAAAGACGAAAACTATATATACAAACTACAATAAAACCCCATGACATGTAGAAATGGCACATAACTTACTTTTAGTTAGATTTGTGTCAGACATTTAATACATACGAAGGTATTACCCAGTTACTACTGGGTCGCACAGGTAAAATGTTCATAGAGAAAGTAGCACACAATACTAATACACAGTGTTCGGTGACAGCTCTAATTCGAAGAGAAGAACGAATCTAAAGGGTATAAGGGGAATAGGAAGAAACCTCCCCTTGTCTTCTGGGAGTAAAGCGGCAGTTAAATGTACTTAATATCCAACTGGGGAAACGCGACGAAGAGTCGTCGAAAGTTTAACTCGATGCACACCACCACCACCATCACCATCACCACCACTACCACCACGACGAGGCAACTGGCTCGTTCCAATTCTCTCATTCTCTTTCTCTTTCTCTTTCTCTTTTATTCATTCACTTTTCGCTCATTCAGTCAACATTATTTTTCTTTCTTTATATTTCTTACTCGTTTACTCGTACATTCGGTTTTTCTCTCTACACATTCTCTCTCTCTCTCTCTATGACTTTAATTTTCTTTAAATTTTGTCTTTTAAGTCACTCGTTGAAAGTTGGTTAACAGCAACGTTTTTCTTCATCTTCTTTATTTTCTTCATTTTCTTCATTTTCTTCATTTTCTTCTTCTTCTTCTTCTTCTTCTTCGATCGATCGATTCTCCAATCTGAAGCTCACAAACGAGCTCTCTTTAAATTCCACGCACGAACGGTTGCGAGCTGCTAGTTTCCTTCGTTAGTTAAGAATTATATGCGCCGTAGACGAGAAGAAGAAGAAGAAGAAGAAGAAGAAGAAGAAAGAAGAAAGAAGAAATTGGCCATATTCCAAGCGAAAAATCTCTATCGTCACGCGAAATCGAAGCCAAACGGAAATAAAAAAAAAAAAAAAAAAAAAAAGGGGAAATCACTTGATCGAACAATTGTTCGATTAAAGAAACGTTTCATCATTTTCCTGTTTAATTATCTACAAATCTAAGTTACGATGAAATAGTAGTGGATAATTCTGCTTTTTTCTTTTCTGGAGAAAAAGCGGGATTTTTTTCTCCCTTCTTTCGAAATATTTGTTTCAATAAACATGAAGATCCGTAAAAGTTTTTTGCTGATTAATAATAATATAGCATTTGAAAATAATTACTCTTTCGTTGGTAATAATAAATTATACGTAGTATATTCCTATATCTATAAGTAGAAAGTAGTAAAATGAAATAAGAGTAAATTGTACGGTTCTATTATTTTTAATTTTGTATTAGCTTCCCAGAGAAATTTAATGTTACTATTAGGTAACCAAGAAATTTCCTGTTACCTAAGTTTCTATATCATTTATCTCAATTTATTAAAACGGCACGAACTTTCCTTGGTTATCTGATATTATATTTTATTGCTAAGTAAACAAGAAAATTTCTCCAAATGGAAATAATGGAAATAAATAATTGAATCTATTTATACGAGTCTAGAAATTGGATCAAATTTTTTTGGTCACTCTAATATTAACTTTTCTTCTTCTTTTTTTTTTTTTTTCATTTAAATGTATTTTTAAATTACAAATTGTTTTTAATTTTATTATTATCTAATTTTTTTTTTTTCATTTACTTTCTTTCTTGGTAATATCGAATAACTAAGAAAATTCGTAATTTTAAGGTTACGTGTGTGTGAATGAATTTAAGCATGATCTTTATGGGTTGTAATTTACAGAATTTCGTTCAATCGAAAGGCAACCTTTTAAAAATAAAAACAATGTAAATCATAAAATTGAAGAAAAGAATGAAATTTTTCGACAAAATAATCCAAATTTAGGTTAACTGAATAAATTCACAAACATGGTTGCTTCAGTACTTCTTAAGTTAACGATTTATACAAAGGAAATAAATAACAAGTCCTATTTAGAAAAAAAAATTCGTTGATGTTAATTTTTTATTGCATTTAATGTAATATTGAAAATGATTAAGCAGTTTACGACTGACAAACGCTAATAATCGAGTTTTCCCTGCTGTAACTTTCGAATTGTTTGAAAAGTTGGAAAAATTAATCGTCCATTTATTTTCCTGTATAGGAAGGAGGAGGAGGAGGTGGATGAGGTGAGGTTGGAATATTATTACAAGGGGAAAAGTGCGTGGAAGAAAGTAAATAGTCATAACGGGATACTTTATACGAATTATGCTAGGCCGACGTTAACTAATGATCGCAGAATTTAGCGAACCGAACGAGAAGGATTAACCGTCGTCTTTGTTTTCAAGAAAAATCTATTGTTTACCGAAAAAAAAAATAAAAAAAATTAACTCGATCTTTGTTAAAGTTATTCTTTCACGAGGAACGTTTAAATGAGAAAACACAAGAAATAATGAACGACAACGTAGTATTGTATTATTTCGTAGAAATAAATGAAGAGACATTAAATGCGAACGAATAACACGAGTTGTTGTTCTCTTATATAATATTTATAATTATTTATTATTCATCAACATTATTTATTGCTTAACGTTAAACGTTTTTTTTTTCTTCTTCATTTCCAAAATGTACAATTCAATTATTTATCTATTATTAGTCACGAATTATTCTTGCGTGTGTGTGTATACTTTTCGAATAGAAATGTAGTTATATTTTCATGAAATTTACATTTTTTAAGAAAAGACATTCTTTTTTTTTTATTTTTTTATACAGTTATACTTTTATTTTATTTTTGTTATATTATAACGACAGTGTGTGCGTACTCGAGAAGTTTCAATGTTTAAGAAAGAAATGTACCCCTTTGACAAAAGTTTTTTTTTTTTTTTAAACAGGAAATATAATAAAAACACTTGTTTCGCATTTTTATCTCTTTCAAGCTGTGAGGAGCATGTGAGTTTTCGAAAAATTTCTATTTGGTTACTTTGAATATGTTTGTTTTTTCTCTGTCGGTCGAGAAAAAGAATTTACTCAAGTATATATATATATATATATTTACTATTTATATATTACATAATATATCAAAAAGAAACTTTAAATAAAGATATTATGATTAAATAATTATTTTCAAATTCTTTCGTAATAGAAAAAATTCAAAAGAAAATGATAAAGAAAGGAAAATAGAAAGAGAGAGAGAGAGAGAGAGAGACACAGAGAGAATGACGTCAATTTAAAAAGACCTTCGATATTCGATAAAAATGTAAATTACGTCTTCCCTTTAACTTCTTTACATTTCTTATATTTTTTAATTCCTTATATATTTTTTTTTTTTTTTCGTTCTAAGAAAAGCACCACCATTCCTCTTACAAGCTTTCGAATTACTCGATTCTTTCTTAATGCTTTCGAAAGAATCTTACAAACCTTTTCTCACCCCTCCAATCTCTTTTCAGTATACTTTCGACTAATAACAATGAAGATTCGAAATAAATCATCGTCGTAACTTTATATATATATATCTAGATAAAATCGTTAATTATGGCCATAACTAAATTTAAATAAATTCTCGGTTAACTTGATTGCTATTGCGATGGTGTATAAGTACAGATTTGACAACTTTTTATCGATCATTTAACGTTAAAATGTCAAGATGTGTACGTGTGTGTATATGTTGATAGTATAATGTTGTGATATCGTTAGTGATGTATGTATTGGATGTATTTGATGATCGTATTTCTCTCTCTCTCTCTCTCTCTCTCTCTTTTTGTATAATCCGTTGAAGTATTGAGTATGTATCGGTGTATGTATAACGATCAACTTCTCCCTCCTTTCACTTCCACCCCCCCCCCTTCTTTTTAGTTCTCCGTATGATCCATTGAAAATGTTCGTTTTTCCGTATGACCTCTCGCTTAAAAACGTATTTTCGTTTTCGCATAACTTTATATAGATTCGCAGAGATTCAAGATTGGCAGATCGGATTTGTCAACAAACGTACAATTTTTCACGATATATTTGGTAACCTGTACTTGTACCTGTCCTAAATATCCCTCGATGGATGGTTCTTTTTTTTTTCTTTCTCTCTGTTTTTTTTTTTTTTCTGTTACGTACTTTTTCCTCTCCTCATTGACCTCTTTCTTTTTCCACGTTGTTTTATTTGAACAAATTTAATAATCGTTTGTGCATTAAGTGGATATTATATATTATTACGATATTACGTTAACCGTACAATTAATTTCGTTAAAAGAACATTGAAATTGTTATTCAACATTTATACAGATTGTTATTCTAATCGTTTGATCAACGATTACGATTTTATACGATATTAAATAAATGTCATTGATTTATCTGTGTTATAACATTTTTCAGATGAAATAAATAGATGCTTTTAACGAAACAATCAAATCATTGTTCAATGGCTAAGAACGATCTTTTGTATGTAAAGCAATACTCTATTTTGAGTTTCAATTATACTAACTTTTTATCACGAATCCTATATCATTTATCTATCATGAAGATAAATTTAGTAATTGATAAAAATAAAATAAAATAAAATAAAATAAAATAAAATATATAATATAATGAATTATAAATAATATAATATGTAATATATGTGTACAATGAGTTATTATTATTATTAGGAATAATAATTATAGTCAAGAAGTAATGGTAAGATCTGTGACTATAGATACAATTATAGTCGTTTTGAGACAATGTTTCGGTCTAACAGAAATGGGGACGCTAAGATCTTTCTCGGTGGAACGCGTTTAGAACTTTATGAGACGTAAACCTGTCGGGACGCTCCAAACAATTGCGTTTGTGTGCCGACTTAACACGAAGATCCACAAAACATGGAATATATATATATATATATATATATACCCTTTGTATGCATAGTTCTATACGCATCACTATCTCTTACCCATGAAATGGGCTGGCCAATTTCTCTACGATCATCTTGCCGGAATATATCTCATATGAAATTATAACTTGAATACCTTCTCATTATATTATCGCTAAGAGACACTTAATACGTCGCGTTTTAACGAGTAAATCACTCCTATCTACGTTCTACCTTACTGTTATACATATCACAAATTTCTATAGAATTTAACTAGACGTGTGTGTCATTATTGATCATATTCTTCAAATTCAATTAATCATTAAATTAATCGTATATTCGTCAATTATCAATTGTATTATCGTATTGATCTTACAATCACAATTGAACACGTTCACGCTAGCGCGTACCACCGGTGGCCCGCGCTTGACTGTCCCGCCAGATGAAGTGCATCTTAGATTCGAGTGCCGCCCCACAGCGCAGACACTGAAAATCGGCGCCGGCGTCAACGTGTTAAATAACAAGACATGAGAGGTCAGATTTAAAGAACATTGATTCTTTTTTTAAATAAATTCTACTCAATTGTAGAAATCAATTAGGCTCATATACTGTGCAAGTAGTAAGAGTCAATATTAAATCGTCAGTATAATTGATTTTTCTTCAAATTTCAGTGTTGTGCATCAAATTTGAATATAATAAGGATCACAAATTGATCGATTCAGTTTAGGTATATACAAAGTATAATAATGGATAAGAAGAAGAAGAAGAAGAAGTATAAAAACAATCTAATTTCTAGCAATCAAGTAAGACTCACTAATTAATATTCTCATGAAGGAGGGTAAGAAAGTTGTTTGCTGTTTATGCGTCACGTTGAATTATTCAGTTAAAGTTTTCGCTTTACTCTTAATAATTTTCCCTCGCGATACTTAAGTGAATAGCAACTAATATGAAAAGTATAGTTGAGCTTAATGTAGCGCTTGAGGAGAAGTAAAATCTTGGTAATATCTAGGTCGAACGTCTACCGTCGTCGTACGTCTCGCGAATGTAAAATGCCTTCTTTTGACGAACTCTTCGTTATTCCAGAAGGCAAAGTGCTTGGACCGGTTTCAGAAATCTTACGGAATAACGAACTTGAACGCGATGGAGATTACTATAAAATCGCGATAATAAAGTAGTACGCTTTAAAGGACACCTCTCGGTACCCAAGTTACGTTCTTTGAATTTTAATGAGAAAATCGTTCGAGTTAGTTTCGATCCTGTCCCCCCTCATTTTACGCGAATGAACAAAAAATATTTCAATGCATATTTATTATTCATTCAAGATAACAAATAATTGACTAACCGATCTTTAATTAAGTAATACAAATGATACAATTCTAATTTACTTGGACTTAACTGTATTAGTGTATCAAAAATTGTAATGAATTTAGAATCGTTCTCATTGATACCTGTGCAATGTAGAAAATGTTATAATATATATTATATTAATAATAATAAATAATATTATATTATATTATTATTATTATTAACTGGCATTATAGGAACTCGAAAGTAATGTGAACATTGTGATAAATTTGATATCCCATATGAATTGAAAAGTGTGATAAGACGTGTCAACGCAAACGAATAATGTAAAAATTACCAAAATTGCATAATTAATTAATTATGCAATTTTTTAATTCTATCAACCGTTCCTTTTTTTTTCTCTTCTTTTTCCTTAGCCCTTATACTCTCTTCAATTATATTCAAAAGGTTCGAGAAAGAGAGAGAGAGAGAGTTTATCGTTAAAAAAAAATTTAAACAATCCCAGCAACCATCCATCGATCACTTTGTTAAGCGTTATCAGGCGAGTGCACCATTTCCTACCCGCGTTTTATCAACGTATAGAGTCAAGAATCATCTCAGGCATCAAAAATGTTACATTTTCGATCCATCATCAGCCGACCGAGGTAAAAAGGTAGCGTAACAAAATATTATCCCCAAATAAAAAAGAAAAAGAAGTGTCAAGTTGAAGTAATACGTTGACAAAATTTTAACGTGTTACTCTCTCTCTCTGTCTCTGTCTCTGTCTCTGTCTCTCTCTTTATAGATTTATCTCATCTTTCATCCAAGGTATTCCACACATTTTTCTATTATTTTTCTCTTTTCTTATTTTTTTTTTTTTTTTAATGACATATCCAAGATAGAGAAAAGGGCGATCCGTTAAATGAACGCGTCGTCATGTTGATAGACGAACGTAAGAATCAAGAGAGAGAAAGAGAGAGAGAGAGAGTGGGAGAGAAATCCTAGCGTTATGGAAAACGTACTGGAGGCGTTGGCCCTTGGCCAGATGACGAAAGGTAACGGTTGAGTTTGTCGTAAGCCCATACGTCGTAGAATCCTTTATGTCTCCTCCTCGGTCATACTTAAAAAAAAAAAAAAAGAAAAAAACACTCGTCACTCGAATCGAAATCATCATCACGGTGAAAGCAATTTGGCCGGAGTTATCTCGTCGTCCTTTAACGAGACACGGATGAGATAGGGAAAAAAACGGACAGCCTAGGGCCTACTAGTGTGACGTTTCATTTAGCGAAAGAAAAGAAAAGATGGAAAAGAAAGAAAGAAAGAAAAAAAAACAACTCACACATACATACACAAACAATCTGGAGAATGAAAGAGAGAGAGAGAGTCTACGGTGGCACGAAACGTGTTCCATATTACGATAAGCAACGTTTTGTAGATGCGATAGTTCAAAGCTCGTATACGAGAGTCTTGCGTGCAAGATTAATTCATAGGAATCGTTACTAGTTTCAAATCCCATTCCCAAGATTAAAGTTAATCGATACAAGTACCTAGATTTTACAACCCAACCCCCTAACTCTCCATCGCTACTTCATTTTTAGTTTTTTCTTTTTCTTTCGAATGAACACAAATCTAAACCCTACAGTAAAAAAACCTTCTTTCTCGAGTAGTACTTCTCTCTACTTTTACTAGTCTTACTCACATATTATGAATATTAAACTTAGTTTATAACGTACAGGTATACCTATATATGTTATATCTGGAATACGATCCAATTAATGCTTTTAATCATTGTTGAAGTTAACTCTCATTTTGTTTTTTTTGTTTTTTTTTTCAGTTATTACATTTTATTAAATACGTTTTATCATCGTTTATTATCGTAAATAAATTATTATCATTATTAATGTTTTAATTTACGATATATTATTATCACGCTGTATATTATTATTATTATTATTATTATCATTATTATGAATTAAATATCGATGCGTCTATGGATATTATCAGATGTTAGTTAACGAGCTAAATAGATGCTTCGAGTTCGCAGAAGGCCTCGGAGAAGTTTGCCATTTGAAGTGTTCTTGAAGTCAATCTTGAGCCCTTATTACCGTATGCGCACTTAGGTAAGAGGGCTTTTCAAAGTCTGACCACTTGAACAAAGCTTCTACTACGGTACTCTTGCCGTCATTCGTAGAGGTACCTATCTTGCTTAAAAGCGGAAGCAACCGAATACAGACAATGCTCGTACGAGGGAAAGATTATCATTGGAGGAACATTAACGAGCAGTTTCTCTTGTTATCGTCCACTTGTTTGTTACTAAAAGATCTTCCTTCGACGTTCTCCTAATAAAAAAAAAAAAAGAACCAAATATACGCCCCCATTTTCTTCTTGCTTTTATTTGCTTTTATTTTCTACGTTTTATTATTCTTTGCTAATTTGTGGTAACTTAATCGAGATTATAATTAACATTTTGGTTAGTTAATTGTATTCTCTCAAACAGGTAAGAGGATTAGAAGAAAATATTTGGTTAGATTTTGAATGCAATTTTTATGAAATCTCTGAACGATTGAAAATACGAATGTTATTATTTTTGTAACATTTATATGGTGTTAAAATGTATCAACTCGTAGAACGACACTTTTGCAATATATGGATATTAAAAATTATTAAGGGTGGGTGTGTTGTTACTGTTAAATAATGGTCACGAATTGGGTTTCGACAATTTTTGTCAGGTTTCCGTCGAAATCCTGAAAGTTTTTCGATGTTTAAATATATTTGGAGATACTCGTATTTTTTTTTTTTAATCTTTTTTTCAGGACTCGATTTTTCATTTTTTTTTCATACTAACTATATCGATGTGAAAAATTTGGGTTTCAAAATAACTGGTTCGTATGTCAGATTCTGACCAATTAGTACGGAACCTAATTAATACAAAATTATTCATTTCCAAATGAAATTTTATCCGATATTAGATAATTGAAAGTTACTAGACTAGTTAGAAATTGTGGATAATTTGAAATATTAGAAATGATTAAATAGTGTCATAATAATAATATATAAATGTGTCGCATCATTGATTTTAAATTGACTATGTCTTTATTACGTTTTGTTGATAGTTATTTTGGTTATATAGGGATTGTTCATCGAATGGCATCGACTTCATTGGGATTTGATTTAATGTCTAGTATGAAATAGAGATTGCGTGGGAGCAACCTTAACGAGGCGAACGAACGTTGTAGAATGTTGAAGAGGGAAGTTTGCCATTAAATCATACGTAGTCCACCATACTATATTAATGGTTCTATTGCGATACCGTGTGTAGGTATGAAAGAGAGAAGGTTTGTTCCTAGGGTTCATGGGGAAACTTCGAACCATTCAACCCTGACACGTGTTCTATTATTTTAAACCATAAGTGAGAGTTTATTTTCACGTTGACAACGTTGTTATCAAATTTCATTAATAACATCAAATTGAAAAATTGAACATTCTTTTCTTATTATTATAAACTTCATTAGAAAAGAATTAACGGAGTGTAATAACAATAATTAATATGATTAATATCCGGTCAATTGGAAAATAAATTAATTAGCTGATTAGTAGTAGTAGTAGTAGTAGTAGTAGTAGTAGTAGTAGTAGTATTACCAAGCAGATATTTAGAAATGTGAGATATGTTAATCAAGATAAATTAAATTATTATTGTCGAACAAACACAATGTGGGATTAATATAATTGACTTATATTAAATGTTCAAATAATTCCAATCGAATAATTAACCTATATATTTATTGGAACGTATTCTACGTATTCTAAAAGGAAAAGGAAACGGTACGTATTAAACGACAAAAAGAATGTTCTTACAGATTTAACATTATTATATAATACAAACTCTAGAGAGATCCAGATAACGAGCATTTATTCTACGAATATATCAAAGGTATTTATGTAAAATAGTATTCGCGACTTTGTACGCGTCTGATTTAATACGAGATCGTTCGGAATCCGTATTAATGTCAAAACCCGAGAGAAAGTTATTTACCAAAGGGAGAAAATCAAAAAGGATCATTAAATAATTGGGTTAATTATCAAGTTTATATAGATATACACGTAATTTGTATCATATCGTAGTTGAATAAATATAACATTATCGATAGATACGTATAACTATCTATTATTATATATATATATATATGGGGTTTGGATGACAAGTTTCATGAGAAAACGTTTTAAGTTTATTAACTTTTTTTTTTTTTCGATTTTTTTCTTCTCTCGACTATTTTCTATCATTTTTCTTCTATCTCTCAGGTTATGTGAAATTTTTCTAAGAATCGCGTAAGAGTTAAAACCAGGACCGCATGCGAGTAAGCCCAATGGCAAAATGGAAAGGCAAAGGAAGAAGAGTGCCCGTACGTGTTGGGAATAATGGAAAAGCTTAAGAGCTTATTGCGGTGGAGCGTGCTAACTGCACAATTCGAGACAGAACCGATCGACGAACTCTTTGTCGTCATACATAGTTATTCCTAGTCGTATATATATATATATATATACATATATGTAAGTATATCTATGTATGTTTATATGTATATATGTGATGTGATGTGCACTCAGTCGAATAGTCGCTCGTTTTCTAAGCGATCTACAGTTTAGAATACATATACACAACTCGTAGACGTTAGTTGGAATCTCTGTTTCCTTTATATGCACAACTCTCTATATACGCATATGCACATTGAAATAAACAAAACATAAAAACG
Organism: Polistes dominula; assembly: GCF_049000335.1. Lineage (NCBI taxonomy): Eukaryota > Metazoa > Arthropoda > Insecta > Hymenoptera > Vespidae > Polistes > Polistes dominula. Next base: position 1,237,624 of record NW_028301040.1, read on the forward strand.
CATTGACACAAATGCGTATGTTTTACGTAAACTATGTTCTACGAATCGAGACCCCCCAACGATTGTTCGAACCTTTGGTTATTTTACTTTAGAAATAAAGTTGAATTACTTTTTCTTTATCGTAAGAATTAATCAAATTATTCATAGGATTTTGACAATGAATTTGTTTTTAATATATATATAGATTTTATAAATTAAATTATTATTTGCAACGACGTGGACTGGAAAAAGAAATGCAATTTTGTTTAATCAACCTCTATCAACAAAGTTAGCTTTTAATAATTGTTTTATTTTCAATGAATATCGTTGACACGTGCATTTATATATACATATATGTATGGTTATACGTGTATGTAAATGTAGAAAAAAAGAAGAAAAAAAAAAAAAAACCAAGAAACATCGACTTCGTGACGGGAGATCAAACTTAATTTAACACGGAGCTTGATTTTCACGGAATAATCTTTTTAAAGTTATACTCGCGTGGTAAAGTAAATTTCGCGGTATCAAGAATAACGCGGAACGATGCTCGAGAATGAATAACCGAGGTGGTGGCGAATTGTACCGTACCTGTACAAAGACCGGAAAGCAACCCCTATTTGTATTGCTAGACCGCAAACATAGTGCGTAGTTACTGTACATTGATGCGGCAAATACGTGTATACGTGTTTACCACTCCTTCGATCATTACTGATTCTCACTGAATTAGTAACGAAATCTTTGCGGATAAGTAGTAACAACGTGCTACTATTATTAACTCTAATACTGTTTATTGTATGACGATTAACAGGCACGTATGAAACGTATGAATGATTTATGAAAACAAGTATGAATATTCTATATAATATAATCATTATTATGGATATTGGTTTTGATTCGTTTCATTTAATTAATATTCTATCGTTATAATTATTTTCAAATATAATATATTTTTGAAATTATTATAAGAAAGAAAGAAAGAAAGGAAGAAAAATTAAAGGCTCACATATACGTGATTAAAGCAATTTTTTTGTTCTTTCTCAGATTTAAATGAATATGCAACGGTTATATATAATATATCATTTTTTTTTTCTAGTAATAAAATTGTTCATTTTTGTTTTTGCCTTCTTTTATATCAATTATTTATTCAGTAATATTTGTTTACGTGGAATATTAAAAAATTTATAAGATACGTTCTGTTCTTCTTTCATTATTATTATTATTATTATGATTATGATTATGATTATTACAGCTCGTTAAGTAATCTTGACGAACCGTAGAACTGAAAAGGGGGATGAAATTTCCTGCGAATGTTGGATTTCACTTAGTTACAAACTCGCGAATTATGTTTGCAATTGCAAAACGTTCCACGATAATTATGCACACATTTCAGAGATGTTTCCAATACATAGGCATAATTATAATGCGGACTAATAGTTCGCTCGTCGATACTTCGATTGTGGACCGTTTACGATCAGAATTCTGGAATGTTCTGCGTGCACGGTGTCAAATGTAATAATACATTTACAAACGTATTTCTATATATATATATATATGCGAATGTATATGCGAAACATGAACGTTGTGAGAAGCGTGCGCGCAATTGTAGCATACATGTATTGCGTAATACGGATTTGTACCTAGTATTGCAAATATCATAGTATGGATTATATTAGTAATATTCTGTGGTTTGCAAGCAGTATGTTCTGGATGAGCTTATGTTGCATATGGACAGATTACTTTTTCATTTACTTTTGTTTGTTCATAATCAATTTGTACATTTGCATTAATGATACAAAATATTATTAACTTTGGACGGAAAAAAAAATGTACGATAGTTTGATTTTTATTTTTATTTTTTTTTTTTTAATCAACTGTGTAAATAAAAACACGATTTTTTTTTTCATTTTTATATTTACAATTTACGGTATTGCAAATGATCACAAATTGGTCTCGTGTATTTGACAAATTTAATTTCTCGGATATTTTCGAGTATCAGTACATTTATTTCGGTTCAAAATTTTCTTCAAATAAACGACCATAATTTGGTGCATCTTTTAAATCAAAATGATTAAATTTTAATGTTGAAAATTCGTTTAACATAACGTTTCTGTATACGGTAAAAAATATTTGATTACCCCTTGCACTGCATTATTACATTTGAAATAAAAAAGTCAAATATGAGAAATATGGTAATTTTGATTTTGATGCGATGCTAAAAAAAAAAAAAAAAAAAAAAAATAAATCTACTTAACAGATCAAAACGTAAAGAAATTTTAAATCACGACTGAAATGTATGTTGTCAAAATGTAAAACGATTTTGATTTTTAATGTAAGGTTGAGGTATGAGCAAATGCGAGTAACGAAATCTCTGTGAAAAAAAAAACCAAATTACTTTTTGAACAACTTAATTGACTCGAGCGACAGTGATTCGTTTGTCGAAAAAAAAAAAACAAAAAACAAACAAAATGAGAAAAAAACCAACATTTGATTGATAATTATTAGATTATATTTTTTTTAGCAAATAATTGATCTTAAATATCACCATACGAAGTTAAGATTACATTGGGGGATTGTAAATGAAATGATTTTTCTTAGTAAACGTGGTTGATTTGAATTTTTATATGAGTTTCACATGGATTTTATGTTGTGTTTTACGAAACTCGTAAAAGCGATATCAGTTTTCATCAGTTAGCAGAATAATTGTCATACATTATCTTGTTTGATTTTATTTTCCTATTTTTTTTTTGTTTTTTGTTTTTTTTTTTCTTCTTTTCCATTTATAAAATGGTACACTTTTATACGTGTAGAACTCTAACGAGTTTTATGTATAACAACAACGGATAAAATGCATATGAGGATGAAGAGCAAAACATGCATTTTGAATTTCGAAGCTTCTAATCGTAGTTGCCGGAACTTAATCGGTGGACGATTCGGTGACACACTCGACACTAAAACCATTTCCATGTAATGCTCGAAAATCGTCTCTCGACGACTTATCCCGTACGTACGATTATCATTCCCAATAGCAGATACAGGACTTTAAGAGACAACATTTTTATTCGCGTTATCAACTTGTTCGTTATGTTTGTATAAAGAATCAAACAAAGTTTGCCAATAGAAATTGTTTGAGTAGTTGGTTTATAATTGAATTTGTTTATTGTTCAATTTTTATCATACCAAAGTTGTCGACCTTTTTGTAATGTTGTTGAAATCTTATTTTCTTTTTTTTTTTTTTTTTAAATATAGTAAGATGAAATATGTATACTGTGTATATTACGTTACGATCCTACAATTATTGCATACTCCGAAATGGATTATAAATATTACAGTCAAGATATAATACACAAACAATAACTGTATCAGATATTACATTGTCCTGATATTTTTTCTTCGTATTCGTAAGATAATATATAATATCGTTATGACGTAAATCGAATAAGTTAGAAAACAAAATTAAACTTATAAATCAGGTTGTAAATTTCGATGAAGTAACGATACCGACAGGAGGGATCAATTTTTTACGTTATAGTTAGGAAGTAGTAGAAAGCGTGCCAGGGTACCAAAAGTTCCACTCAAACACTTCGAAGTTAATCGAGAACTTATATATACGTATACATATATATATACAAAGATATACACACTTTTAAAAAAAGACAGTAATTTTAAATCTAGAAAGAAATAAATCCATACATGTGCGTATATACACATATTATTATTATATAAAAGGGTAGAGAAAAATAAAGGAGAGAGAGAGAGAGAGAGAAGAACTTGAACTCATCGTTGGATCCTTACGTGCAAAATTTCGAGAATGGCGATCAATGTGAGAATGAAGAATGGGGAATAGAGAGAGAGACAGAGAGAGAAATGAAGAGAGAGAGAGAGAGAGAGGTCTCTTTGGTTGGCGAGCTGTCGCGGGGTTTAACCAGAAATAGAGAGAGAGAGAGAAAGGGAGAGAGAGAGAAGGGGGTAACGTTTGATATCGTTGGCCACGGCATTCAACGGGGCTAACTCTATCCCGGCAAATTACATTTCCATCCCGCTACGTGATAGGTGCAGCAAACATGCCCGTCAACGTCCGACCGAGTTTCTCCCTGATTAGTTACACTCGACGTGGATTATATTTCCGAAGCAATTAATTAACAAAGTTTCAGCGACTCGCGTTTAGCTACTTTCCCGCGAAACAGTTACCGGAGTATTGTACATTTTGAAGTGTGCAACGTGATCTAAGTATATATACTATATATATGTCGTGTTTCTCTGTATCTAGCTTTGCGTGACACGCCGAGAAGTGAAAAGGGGATGGGTGAGTTAGGGTGAGAGGAATGATGTGTACGTATGTGTGTAGATGTGTGTGTGTGAGAGAGAAGGAGAGAGAGAGAGATGGGGAAAGAGATAGGTGAAATTTCTTGCGAACATCAGGACAGCTTGGGAAAGGGTCGAGAGTGAGAGGGTGAGAGAGAGAGAGAGAGATAGAAGCGACCATCGTCGACGCATCACGTGGTATACCCTAATGGAAACTGTCACCGAAACGTCTCTGGTAAATCCTCCACCTATATGTCCGTGGCATAGCACGGATTCGCATGGCATTTCCACAGCGCGACGTATCCAACGTAATACTGTGCGATCTATGACGCGTCATCATCAAATTTTCCATACCTTCGTATTTATGTGCCACCCTATTTCGATATTCATCTTTTATTTTATCTATATTTTTCCCTTTATCGTTTTCATTCACCACCATTTCGTTTCTTATTGAATTTCTCGATAAACACGAATAAAAAGATCTTCGATCAAAATCTTTTTCTTCTTCTTCTTCTTCCTCTTATTAGTATTATTATTATTATTATTATTATTATTATTATTATTATTTTTGTCTTTTTCTTATGTGTTAGGAGCGTTGATTTACTCACCAGAAGAGACTCCTGGGACGACGACGGGTCTTCTTATTGCCGTCCCGTAGGGTGAAAGTAACCCCAGTTCGCACATTCGCTCGCTTCAGGTTCTCTTTTTGGAGTTATACGATACGTATGAGAAAGGATCACGTTGATGACATTTCTTGCTTTCACCTTTCCCCATTTTCGAAAGAAGGAACCGTTTTAGGATAAATCTTTATGAAGAAGATACTTGTTGCAGGCTATCTTATCCTTACACAATCGAGTTGTTTAGTTGTTCTTTGCAAGTGATCATGTCACCAAAAGATCATCAAAACTAATGTCTTAAACATTTCAAAATCACGATTATTAATAGAATGAATTTTATTTAATAAGATAAATCTCTTCCTTAAATCCCATATAATAGTAGATCTAATAATATTAATTATTATCGATGGGTTTTAGGATTATAATTATAATGACATATTGTGGATTAACGGACAAATCCTCGGAGTTAACGCGTGTACGCGACGTAGAAGGCGCGCTGCCTAGTCGCAGACTGAACTTACGATCCGCGAGTAGCATCGATTTCGATGGTGGGAGCAAGGGCTATAACACACACACACACACAAACACAGAAAGAGAGAGAGAGAGAGAAAGAGAACCAACGCAAGAGGGGCGTGCTGTTAGAGGGAAAAGTACGTAGGAGGGGATAGGATTGCTCGACGAGAGGAGCAGTCCGTTGGCTATACGTGATCTTTTTGTATGTGTATGTGGGTTGGTTAAGAGCGTATTTGTATAGTTATACCACCAGGTGACACACGTACGAGGGTAAGCGCGCGCGCGCGCGCGCGCTCTAGGCGCCACGAGGAGCCACGCGCCGACACGCGGCGCAGCTACCACAGGAAAGAGGTATAACGTCAGACCCCCTTCTTCTCTTTGAGTAGCAGCTTTAAAACGTGCTACTGGAAGAATGGTCTAGGCTCTAACGGAATAAAAGAGGACAGAAAGTCTCACTCTTTTCTACTTACCACTCAACAATTATTTTCTAAGTTTGATTTTGTTTTCTTTCATAGTTTCTGTCTATTTGTTTGTTTGTACTTAAGAAATTATAAGTTTAATACGTTTACTGGATTGGTCGATGGTTATTTTAGATGAAAAATGATTTCTTGATTAGGTGCGGCCTACTTATGACAGGAAAAAGGTATTGTCAAACACCCCTTTATGAGTAACAGTTTTAAAATGTTCTACTGGAATAATGGTCTAGGCTTTAACGGAATAAAAGAGGACAGGAAGTCTCACTGTTTTCTGTTTACCTGTCAACAATTATTTTCTAGATTTGATTTGGTTTTTTTCTTCATATTTTTCTGTTTTTCTTTACATGGTTTAGCATAAAATAAGTTGAATATGTTTACCTGATTGGTCGTTGTTTATTAAAATGAAAAATGATTTCTTAATTAGATGCGGCCTAGTTATGACAGGGAAAAGGTACCGTCAGACACCTTTATGAGTCGAAGCTTTAAAACATGTTACTAGAAGACTCATTGTTTTCTGCTTATCTTAATATTTATTTTCTACATTTGATTTATTTTCTTTTTGTTTTTTTTTTTTTTTTTTTTTTTTTTCTATTAGCATCGTTTAATACGTTTGATTATTAAGTTTAAAGATTATCTTTTGATTAGATGTATTTATTTGTCATTATATTTTCAAATTATATTTTTTAAAGTTTCAAATAAGATTGCAATTGTGGTTTATAAATAATTCTTAAAGAAGGAGATGTTGGTTAATTCTGACTTTTTTTTTTGCGAATGCCAAAATGAAAATTTCTCAGCGGGTATTCTAAAAAGTCATGTCTGGAAAAAAAGCACAAATACACTGACGTCTCGCGAGAATCGTTGTATCCATTTTTATAACGAAAGTAAAATATCAAGATACCATATTTTTGTCTCCCTTATTTTATCCAAGTTTCCTTTTAAGAGGAAGAAAAGGTAAGGTTTAGTCGGCAAAAAGGTGAAAGCTTTATTATCAACTCGAAAATGAAAAGACTCGGTTATACGGACTGAAATTTAATAATAGTAATACAGTTAATCATATTTAAGTATATAATTATTTTGTTCTTTTTCATCTGACGAAGAAAAATGATTCCTTTGATGTATAGACGGTGCAAATAGTAAATTACCACAAAGTAGAGAGAGAGAGAGAGAGAGAGAGAGAGAGAGAGATAAATCATTAAGCAAGGTTAGATTAATTTAACATTAAAGGATTTATTATTATACACTTCGCAGGTGGTAAAGAAAATTTTTCGAAATAACACAAAAAATACGTTGTGGTACACACTATCCTACAATACAATATCTTAACAACGAAACCAGAGATTTTTCATACGTTTCCATTACATTATTCTCGCGTTTGTTCTTTGCCGAATGAATAGACGGTGTAAAAGCAAACGCGTGTACTATCTCGCGTATCTCGTATCCATTGGCCCCCCGTCTTCCCCCTTTACACCCCTGCCCCCACACACTGTCAGATAGGTACGTCAAGTTTATCGAACCATTAAAAAAGTTCCATGCAGAAACTGGTTGGTGGGCGCCGTACAATTTCGAAAAATTCGTAGAATCCCAATTGGATGACGACGTTACCACCGAGTCACCCGATCCGCCCATTATTTCTTTTTTTTCTTTTATTTTTTTTGTTTTTGTATTAATGTTAGTACGAGAAACTCTCTTGCCATATAATTTCCTACGGTCTACTTTCTACCGTATAAATATTTCGTTTTTCGTAATGCTTCGTCGCGGTAAAAAAAAAAAAAAAAAAAAATAAAAAATAAAAAAACAAAAAATATACGGAGCATGCGTGTACTCGTTACAAACCCCCTGAACTTGTTCTTTTTTTTTTTGTCTTTCTTTCTTTCCTTTTCGTTTTCTCTCTCCTCTCTCTCTCTCTTTCTCTCTTTCTCTCTTTATTTCAATACCAGCACATTACACTATCTCTGTATATGTAAAGTTCGTTAAAAGCACCCGTGGGAATACGATACTAGCTACACGAGGCAGGCTAGGATGTTAAGATTTTCGTAAAAAGAAGCGACGCGGTCGGGCAGTTCCAATTAAGCTTACTGGACGGTCCGCCTCTAGACAAATATTGTACAGGCAGCGTGCGTCCCGATGAAGTTGCCCGGTACTACCGGTATGACGTGCTATATTAAATATTCGTCACACACCTAATACTAGGAATGTATACCTCGTTAACGATACTGTACAGAGAACAACTTGGACTGGCATCACTCGTTTCAGTCGACGTTGCTTACACTCCTTTTATTTTATGTATTATATATATACGTACATACATATATATATATTCATACTTTTTCAAACGATTTATTTCATTTTCTTCCTTTTCATCTTATTCTTCTTCTTTTACTTCTTCTCCTCTAGTTTTTCGTCATTTACCTGCCTCTTTTACCTATGATTATATCTGGAATACGTTCAAGTACATCATTGGAAAAATATATTACTTTTAATATTGTTAATTGTGATCTTTGGAATAAGTTACTCTATCGATAGGATAGGAGTGTAAATAAGGACTTATTGATTTAATAAAGATTTACAATTTGTGTATACGTGTAACAGGTAATTTAGTTAAATATCCGAACAGATTTTGGATAGTTCGTTAATTTTATTATCAAGAAATTATTTTCTAAAGGTCTTATTTAATCTCTGATATAAATTGTAATATTGGAGAATTCCAATATGACTAATTATTAGAGGTTTCTTTAATGCTAGATTAATAATAACTCTAGTTATTTCCAATATATTTATCTTAAAGAAGATGATGGTAATTGTAATAAATTTTATATCATTATTTTAATAATTAGTAATAACAATATTATTAGTATTATTACTATATACATACACCTATATATTAGTGTTAATTTTATATATGTTAGTGAGTAGTATATATATATATAAGTATATAGATATTTTTTCATTTTTGTCTTCTTTTATTAGTTTCAAAGTCCCATTTCGTCGATATCCTCATTAAGCTTCGTCGTCGTGACGACCGTAGGGTATCGACGTCATCGTGAAAAAAGGCGAACGCTCCTTAATTATTTCTGTACTCAGCGAATTAGGGTGACTTGTTTTCGGATATTACTTTTCGCTTGGCAGGGTGCCGTGATAAATCGCCGATGAGCACGCGACCTTTCAAGTTAAAGGTATAGTCCACTTGGTCAAGAACATAACGCAATTGTAACTATTTATTATACACTTTTATCATTTTCCTAATCGAAATAATATTATTAAAAAAAAACAAAAAACAAAATTAACTAATATTCTTAGACGCAAAAGATCGGCTAGGACATTTGGTGATTATAAATTGTTATTAAAAAAAAAAAAAAAAAAAAAAAAAATTATCAAAGAGAAAGAAAAAATACTTTCTTAAAATCACAAATATACCTATATATATATATATATTTTATTCGTAAGTTTGATTCAAAAATAAATTTGAATAATTTTCTATTAAAATTGAATTCGTGTAAAATGACTACTTTAAATCGAAAGATTTATATCGTATAATCCAATTTAAGGTCACAGTTCATCCGATTAATAATAATACGTCGGTAAGATTAAAAATACTTGGTTTAAATGATTACAGTCAAATCGTTGATACGGGTACGAATAAACCATCGTTGAAACTAAATTCTCAAAGTCAGGAATAAGTTGAACATAAGAGAGATCGAGGAAAGGGTTGGTAGAAGTCGGTGAGGAGGGTGGGGGGGTGTAAATATTGTCGGACGTTAATCACGAATTATGTCTCCTAGGTATCGGCTCATTGACATTGTTATACTAGGTTGTCATGCTGGAACATTCCGTGGCTGGAGTATATAGGAAGCTTTCGAAGCTTGTATCGCGGTTGTCTAAGCTTGCATTAATTATGAAAGATTCTCGATATCCATCGGGACCTCGGGGAAGGGTCACCCTTCCTCTCTATAACGACGTAATACACCGGATAGCTCGTAGGACGGGCGTCCATTAACTAACATAAGCTCCTAATCCCTACAGTTGAGTTAGCACATGGTGCTACTGTCTGGCCACGAGTGGTCCAACGTTTACAACCACATTGACGATTGTCCAACCTCTCTTGTCTATCTTAACCTTATCTTTGGAAGGAGTGAACCAATGGAGATTTTGACCAATAGATTTGCATTTAATTCTGAATAATTGAAGAACGTGTTGTTCCGTACGTTGAGCAATTAACGATAACAGATTATTGCCATTCGAAACAAATATCCTATCCTATAATTCCAATTCTAAAATATGATTATCTTTAATAACTATTATATAAATTCAATTTTAAAATGTTATTATATTTATAATTAATAAATTACTATTATCTGACAATTTGTTATACGTATATAAAGTTTCATGAACATTTCGTGAAATACTGGTGTGTGTGTGTATGTCTATGGGATAGTAATATAATATAGTTGAGTTATACAATAACAACAAGAACAACAACAGTAACAAAATAAAAGAGAAGAAAAAAGTAGAAAGATAAACTAGGTAGAATATAACATCGTAATTCTATCGGAATCCAGTGGCATTAGAAAGAGCGTTAGACCGGATGGTCTAGTCCATCGGTTGGTTTCTTCTTAAATCTTCGTTTCTATAAATCCGTTTTCTCGTTCCACGTTTTGAACACAATACTGGAATTGACCGAGAGATGGGTGGAGATTCGTATTAATGATCTTCCCGATACTTCGCATCGTGCGGTTTTCACTCGTGATGTTTCCACGCGTATATATATATATATATGTGTATACAATGTCTACGTGTATCCTATAACAGTATGTACGTGTATAGGTATAGATCCCCAAAGAACGAGAGAAATGATACTTCCAAAAGTTTTATCGAGCCATTGAATACACCAGGGTATCCTCCAGCTTTCAGTTTTCACAAATTCATCGATCTGTCGTTGAAGAAGAATAGACTAGAAAAGTCAAACTAAAGAGAGATCTTTCAACAACAAAAAATCAAACGAACCAAGTTAAATGTTTAACAATTTAAACAATTACTATTGCTTTGTTCATACGTGTTACGAGAAATGCATAATCTATGATATAAATAATAGTCATGAATTTTTACATAGGAATTGAAATAGATTTCAATTAAAAATGAAAATGAAAAAAAAGAAAACGAACGATATTCGTTCGTGAATCTATTATACAAGTAAATTATGGTATATTTTATTTGATAACGAAAACGATCATTCGAAGTGGGATACTCGAAAGCGATCGTGCAGAGTGGATACTTGAAACGTTAGTCTCATTCGAGAATGGCAGATTTTCCGAGAGTTTATATTCGTACGATTTTACGAAACGTGTGCTTTTCCTTTTATTTATTTTTTTTCTTCTTCTTCCTCTTCTTCTTCTTCTTCTTCTTCTTCTTCTTCTTTTCAGATATTGAAGTTGGGAGTAGTAGTAGCTCGAAACTCCGGTAGAACGTGTCTTTTGTATTCGTCTTTCTGCGAATATCTGCGATTTTCTCTTTCTCTCTTTCTTTATCCCCATTTTCTCCCCCTATCTTTCCCCCTTTTCTCAATGTTGGATAGCACAAAGGTTACTACTATTACTAGCTACCTACTACTATTACTACTACTAACTCGTCGATCTTTCCAAGCTTTCCCACTGCCTACAGGTGTAAACCCATAAGCCCGGATCACCGATCTTTTGGGATTCTTCTTAAGATTTACGATAGGCTACGCGAATGATCGCTTTCCCACGTGTGTGTGTGTGTGTGTGTATGTGTGTGTGTGTTTTTTTTATTTTTCTCTTTCTCTCTCTTTCTTTCTTTTACCTTAGAAGATATTTAACTTTGTTAGAGTTGTATTACCTTCGAAAGACTTATATATACATGATTCGTAGTTATTTATTTTTATTAGATATAATAGTAAATATATAATTTAGTTTAAATATAAAAGAATTTTAGTATAAATTAAAAGAATAAAGTTTTTTATTCTATGATTGGTTGCAACAATTTAAGGTGTAGATTTGCGCATTAGCGGAATTTTACTGCGCTGGCGTTAATACTTAAGTACCAAATATTTTTTAAATCATTGTGAAGAAAAATCCTATACAAAATATGTTCAAAAACTTGTTCTATTTTGTTTGTTTGTTAAATTTATATAAATTGTTTATCCCGATTCAATAAATATATAAAATTTTTATTAGATATTGAAATTATTAATAAACAACGATCAAGAAGAAGCAGAATTTCATTATCGGCAAATTCCTTTTGGGTAATAACGTTTTTTATTTTGTTCTAAACGACTCCTACGAACATAACACAACGCAGCATCTCCAACACAGGGCCCATGTAAATTTATACGGTAAATAGTAATCCCATTCCATCGTTCGGAATAAATCTAGCATGGCAGGAGCGACACACCGAGAACGTAAACCCTCACCACTCAGCCATATATGGACGTGCTTGAAATATCGTTGCCGGAGGACGTGCTGCATCATCTTTTGGTGCCTGTCTTCGTTCTACTATTCTTTTTTTTATCTTTTTTTTCCGTTTATTTTTCATCTTTTTTCTTTCATTCTTTCCTTTCCTCTAAACCCCCACCCCATCCCCATCCCCATCCCCATCCCCCCGTTATTTTATCTCTCAACCTTAGGGTTTACCTAACTCTCTAATATTTTTTCAAACCATTTTTTCTTAATTCTTTTTTTTCCTTTTCTCTAACTCTCTCTTTCTCTGTCTGTTGGATTGCTGTATAAATTGGATTTTTCCTTTCACGAATGATTTTATGGTTTCACTTTATTAGAGTGAACCAAAAGTTGTGTTATAAACTGCATAATGAACTTTTTCTTTTTGTTTAAAAGTTTACTTTGAAGATATTAATTAAAAAAAAAAAAAAAAAATCACGAACTTTTGATTCATCCTAATATTTCTACAAAATTGATGGTTTTAACGATATCTTTACGAACGAATAAACAATTATCAACACACACACACACACATTGTCAGATAACGAATTATTACAAATATACTATTGTAAAGGTTTTATAATAAATTTTTCATCCGTAATCACTATTAAAAATCGTACGTAATCCGTACGAATACACACATATATATATATATGTATACTGGCAGATATGATTCGACGAAAAATTTTTCAAAATCAATCGCAATTCGTACGTAATAGTCGTTTAATCTGTTTTAACGAAAATCTCAATCATTTATCATTGAGCATCACGTTGCAGGTATTCGCATAACGCGATGAATGAATTGATGAAATCGTGTTTGTGATTTTCTTTTATCTCTTTCTCACTCACACACACGCACATACATATACACACGTGTCATACTTTTACATCAACACTAGGTACCAATTGCGTGTGATAGAATTTGTATTTTGAAAAAAAAAAAAAAAAACACGATTTCGTAGGTCGGTGCTTTTGCTTGTTCGCGTCAAAAGAACCGGTTCCTCCCCCCCCCCTATCCTACCCCTAGCCATTCCACCATCTCCCCCTTTTTTATCCCCCACTCTCATGCCATATATGATTCCGTTGGTGGAGTTCAATTTATGGTTTTCGCACGTTACCATTTCCATCTAGCTTCGAGCATAATCCCGAATCTCTTGGCAATGTTATCGATGTTTCAACGTTACGGTACCCGAACCTCTTTCGATTTTGGCTCCGAGATATATCCAAGCAAAAGCTCGTTTTCGATTTTTCTCTTTACGCCTGTCAAACGTTCTTGTTTCTTGAATCGTTTATGGAAAAGTCATTCTTCATCTGTAATATCGTCTAACGTGATGGTGGTGGTGGTGGTGGTGGTGGTGGTGGTTGTGGTGGTTGTGATGGTAATATTTTCTTTTCTATCTTTCCTCATTCATCGAGAACGAAATTAACTTTGGATAATATAACGAGATTTATTTGCGAAGAAAATAATAATATAAATGATAATTTTGGTTAGAAGGATGTTTCGGATAATCGGGGGGGGGGGGGGAGCCAGGGTTTTTTTTTTTTTTTTTTTTTAAAGGAAACAAAGTAAAAGAAAAGAAAATTTTGTAGAAGATAAAAGACAATTAGAATGGAATGCAAAATTAGATGAGAAAATGTATAGCAAGATAGAGAATGAGAGTTTGAAAAAAAAAAAAAAAGAAAGAAAATGAAAATGAGGAACAATTAAATATAAACGACAATTCATTATGGTCGCCGGGTTAAAAAAAAAAAAAAGAAAAAATAAAAAGAAACGTTTGGGAAAAAAGTGTTCTTCTGTTTAGAAATAATTATGTTAATGATACGGAATGAAAATTACGTAACCTGTGTGTAACCTTTTAGTATTTTTTTTTTTTTTTTTTCTTAATATATCCTTGATATTTACAAAGAGCCCTCGCCTACTCGAACGAAAATAAGGTTTTTTTTTTTTTTTTAATATTTTTACTTCTTTATATATATATATTTTCTTTGAATATTTTATAATTAACTTTATTTGACTAAGAGATTTGGTATTTTTAATCGTACAAGTTTATGAACGAGATAGAGAAACAGAAAGAGAAAGAGAAAGAGAGAGAGAGAGAAAATAAGAGAACGAGAAAGCTTTGAAAAAATTTTCAGCGGAAAAAGTAAAGCTTTCTTGAACAGAAATAAGCTGGCACACGTTTCGTTGGGGTTTTGTTCTGTCGACTTTCGCACATCACGGCGATGTAAACTCATTTTTCTTTTATACTTGTTTTCCCTTTCTCCCTCTCTCTCTCTCTCTCTCTCTCTCTCTTTTACCCTTTTCTTTGATATATATATATATATTTTTTTTCTTTTTTTAAAATGTTTGATTTCGTACAACAAATACAACATTATCTCACAAACCCAACAGCGTTGAAATTATTATTGCGTCGTGTCGTCCTACTTGCTAATTACTAAGACAAATGATTCGACATTTGTGGAAAATATAATATATATATATATATATATATATATATATATATATATATATATATATATATATATATATATATATATATTATATATTATCTCGAGAAAACATTAACTATATTAAATTTTTACAAGGAATAGTTACGTAGAATATAAACCGAGATAAGATGGAATTTTAATGGAAAAGAAAAGTGAGTCGAGAATAAACGTGGTATCTTTTAATCATGGGAAATAAAATAAGGAATTTTATTTGTTACACAAAAAGAGAAAAAAAATGCATTTTAATTATATATATAACAATAAAAAAATAAATTATTCTTACCTTTTTAATATATAGCATATATGCAAATATTTATATATACACGTTAGTAGATTTATTTATCTTAACACGTTCACGCCAGCTCGTACCACCAGTGGCCAGCATTTGATTTTTTTATTGGACGTCGTGTCAAGTACCACCGATGGTTCGTCCACCTTGGTCCAGGTTTGAACAAGCAAAAATCGCTCGCTGCCAGATTAAGCGCACCATAGATTTGAGCGTCGCCCCACAGCGCAGACACTAAAAATCGGCACTGATGTGAACGTGTTAAGATGTCAGAAAAGTATCGTGATGTGATAAAATTTGAACAAAATCAAACGTGTACCAATTAATACAAAATATAATTGTTTCTAACTTTAAAGAAAGTTTCTATCAATAAAAGCTTGAGTTTATGTGTTACATGTTTTTTTTTTTTTTTTTTACGAAATTCAAATAACGAACATGCGTATGCAGATATTTATGAATACATAAGATAAGATCGTTCGTGAAAGGTTTGTTTGATGGGTAAAGGGAAAATTAAACGATGATAGATAAAGAGAGGAAAGAAAAGAGATAGAGAGAGAGAGAGAGATAGAGATAGAGAGAAAGGTATATATATAGTAGCTATTGGAGTGTTTGGTATTCCATGACCTCTGACCCCAACGTTGGATTTTCTGAATGTAGTAATCGCGAATGACGTACTTCCACTTCTAGTATTGGGAAGTAAACCGATTACCACTGAGGATGTGCCGTTATACCGAATCGAATAAACTCATTCATACAAACGTTAGGGGTAGGAGAATGACGACTAGAATTCAGCCCACATTCTATTACTATTGATGGATATATACGACGTTAATTCTCTTTTCTTTAACCATGTATTTCTCTCTCTCTCTCTCTCTCTCTGTCTGTCTGTCTATCTATCTATCTATCTATCTTTATCTCTATCTATCTATCGTTCTTCTCTTTTAGTTGTTCTCTAAAACAATTGCGTGTTTCGTAATCGCACTAGAGTTTAGTTGAATTGTTATCAATTGATACGTTCATGGGTATTCTTCAATGATTTACGCGAGTAAACGTTTTAAGGTTTGCTTAACTAAAGTTTCGCTTAGATTTAACAATTTTGTTGTTAGAGAAGTTTAAGGGATGAATTATTTGATTGAGATTTTGTTCGAAGAGGATTTATCGACGTAGGTGATAATTTTTATTTTGAACAGTTAAATTATTTAATCAATTAATAAATATTAAATGACATAGGTTTAACTAACTTAACTTGTTCTTAAAACAAACAAACAAATAAACAAACAAACAAAAAAATTGACAAATATCCTAGACACTTAGACGTGTATACAACTTATTCGTATAATTTAGTAAAAGAAGAAGAAGAAGAAAAAGAAAAAGAAAAAGAAGAAAGGTTTTAGAACGGTGAAGTGATATTCGCAGAGACATCGTTTGGACAAAACGGAGAGGTTAGGATCGTAGTTGTAGTATGTACGGTACAATCCAAGGATGTTTTTCTAAAGGAAAAACGAAGGGTTTGCCTGCCCGCACGTCACCCAATTCGAATTCCTATATATTTCGCAAGGCGAATCGTTGTACCACGCGATACTCGTTTCTGCCGTCCAATAAAATGGAAATGTCCTCTGTGCTGACACGATGAGAGAGGGAAATGGGCTGCTCACGGGTAGAGGAACCCTTTATTGTTCCGTAGAAGTAAGCAACAGCAACAGCAGCAGCAGCAGCAGCAGCAGCAGCAGCAGCAGTAGCAGCGTGCAGGCACGCATAACGTCTACGGAAACACGCGTCATGTTTGAAGCGGAGGCTGAAACCTCCCCCTGAACACACACACACACACACACATACAAATATAGAGGATAAAGGTAGGCAAACTCCCTATCACATGGTGATGCATGCTTTCGTGAGAATGCTAGACGCCAATATCGTGCCTTTCGTTGAGGCCTGTCTGTCTTCCACGTAGCCTTCTTCCGAGTAGTAACAATGTTTCCAAATGGAAACCCTTCGTAGAACGATGGGAATATGTGTGTACCTTCTTCTATTATGTTAGAATAGGACCCTTCCTGAAAATACCTGAACTATTTCGTAATTGTTTGAGAGTCTTGTGAATTTCTTATCTATGATATATATATATGATATATATATAGATCTATCGATGATTTAGGTTGTTACTTAACTAAACTTTCCTCTTGATTTCATTCTATTAAAGGAAGTTTCAAGGGAGGCAAATTACTCGATCAAGATTTTGTTCAAGTGATCATCATCTAGTGAACTTTAACTAAGTTAGGTTTGTTTTAATCGTTCTAATTAAATCGAGGTTGTCTGGATCGTATTTGACTAGTCGTCTCATTGATTGAAAATATCTATAGTTTAGAAGGTATAAAATATTGAAAATAATAATATTACACAGGAAGATAGGATAAATGTTAGGATGACGTGAACGCGTTCCACATATGATATCTGAATCTTCACAGTCCTCGTGATATAACTAACTACCTACCAACCTACCTACCTACTAAAGGAAACGATTTCAATAACGTAATAGGGAAGAATGGAAAAATATAGTGACCGAGTTTGCGAAATGAGCGTTCTACCGTGACTGCAATGTTTAACACAGTTCCTACAGTTGTAGGAACTCTATTTCTCTCTCTCTTTCTCTGTCTCTCTCTCTCTCCTGGTTTAAGTCGGACAACGTGGTAACGGGAGCTTTGGAAGCTCTGCTTTTCCGATTACATGGCATTAAGAACAATTTCATTGCGAATGCTTCTATCTCCTGCATATGTAATTTCATGGAGTCTATAACAACTGTTTTGCGTTATAACAATTATTATACTTACTTGTTAATGGACATGTAGCAATTGGATATATCGGTAAAAGTTTTTCAACAATGTTATCACAATTTATTTCACATGATAATAGTAATCTTGTGTCATATCAACAGAATTATTTGATGAAAATAAAGAACAACGTATGATAATGAAAATTCAAGTCAAACGAGATAAATCAAATTGTTAACAGATTTATACGTCATATAATTTAAAAGATCGATTTTGTTGCATTACCCATCATCATCATCATCATCATCATCACTATCATCATCTTTCGTACGTCAACGTTTACTCTTACATTTTTTTTATGTTTTACTTTATTTTTTCCTTCTTCTTCTTCTTCTTCTTCTTCTTATTCCCTTATTCTCTCTCTCTTTCTTACACGAAGATCTTGCATTTTACATAAGACATCGAGGGGGTCTTTTCAACGCGTTCAGAATTTTGATTCGATTTCGCGAAAACCCTTAGGCAATGCGGTTCTACTTCAATGCACATTCGAAACCCGCCTCCTCCCCCGCCCCCCCCCCCCGTTATTTTTTTTTAACAAACTTGTACACAATAATTCGCCAACGTGAAAAAAGTCTCATCGTCATTTGCATCAACGCGAGAAATGCAAATGTTTCATTAGTATTTTTTGTTTTGTTTCAATGATAACATCGCGTAAGCAATTATCCGATAATGGATAATAGGAATTTCTCTCTATCGATGTCACGTTAACGCTGGAAAGAAAAAAAAATAGCTAGTTAGCATGTGTATTATCTAGGTAAGTATTATAGAAAAAATAGAAAAAAAAAACAAACAAACAAACAAAGAAGAAAAATGGAAAAGAGTAAATAGTTGAACGAGTTTTGTTGGAAGTTGGGGTAGGGGGTTATAGGTATAAGGACAAGTTGGGCATACACACCCTAACGGGAAACTCAAGCTTGTCGTATTGGTGTACCTTGATATCGTGCAACATGCTGCCAGCAACGGAAACAAGTGTTGTAGCTATTGCATCGAGCGTTCGCGATGCACTTCTGTCGTTCGAAGAACGTTGGAAACACATGGGGGAAGTTGTCCTGATGCTTCCTTTGTTTTTCGCGGCATTATACACGTGTATATATACACATATATGTACATATACTTCCATATGACCAGGTATATCTCTGAGTAT
The DNA here is from genome assembly GCF_049000335.1 of Polistes dominula. NCBI lineage: Eukaryota > Metazoa > Arthropoda > Insecta > Hymenoptera > Vespidae > Polistes > Polistes dominula. The sequence goes on from NW_028301040.1 coordinate 1,256,705, forward strand.
GTAAAAGAATATTTACATATACGTATATTTATGTGTATATGTATATATATGTATACTTTCTCAACGTTATGAGAACTGTAACCTCTTTTCAAGCCGAACAAAACAATTTCTAGACTGTTTTCCTCATTATACTCTGGACGTGGTCGAAGCTATCAAGCTTTACGTTTAATATAGACTGTTTTATATTTTGTTGTTGTTTTATTATTTTTTTTTTTTTTTCAAATATCTCCAGACGACACAATATTCTCGTCCTATATTTAAAAAAATATTTACGAACTATTTGTAGCAACATTAGACGTACCAATTAATTCAGTTATCCCTATTTAAGACAAAATATTAGTATTTATTTATAAAGTAATCGTAATTATATATTCCATTATTTTGAATTATTATTGTTCATCTTTCAGACCAAGTGATGAATTATTTGAAGAAAAGAATAATGTCGATTTCCATGCAATGAATTTAATATCAATGTGTATGTTTTAAGAATTCATACCTGTGGGATTAATAAGATATTGTTGTATGATTAAAAAATATTAAATCAATGAACTGTGCATACATAAGTCACGTATTAATACTTCAATGTTTCTTGTATGTATGTATATTTAATATCGTCCATAACTTTGCATCGTAAAAATGATATTTAATTGTTAATAATCGAATCAATATTCATTCTTTAACTTTGGAAAATTCGATCGATATATTAAACAGAAAGTTTCTTTTTTGGACGGTATCAAAGGTATCGAATGCATGCACGGAATATTTAGATGCTTCTATATTTCTTATTGGCAGCGTATCGAGTACGGGATACGAATACTTATACAATCCTTGGATAGTTTCCAAGAGACATTATAATATGTAATATCATTTAGGATATCGACTTCTCTCTCACTCTTTCTTTTTATTCTATATTTTTTCTCACTTTACTATGGTTATTATTTTTGTAGTGTAAACAAATTCAAGAGGATGAATCTATTGCTAAAAAGATTCTTATTATTTTATATATATATATAATATATTATATTATATATTATATTATTATTATATTATTATATAATAATTATATAATTAAAATTTAAATTATATAAAAATAAAATTTAATATTAATAAATTTTATTTAAAAAAAATATAAATTATATATTAAATAATATATATCTAATATATATAAATATATATTTAATAAATTAATAATTTAATTAATGCAATATATATATATTCAACGATGTGAAATAATATTTGAATGGATTGAATTTTTGTTTGTCATAGGACAGATAGATTAATTTCAGAAATTGATTAATTTCTCGTTATAACCAGACGTAACCAATTAAGGTTAGTATTTAATAAACCTTAAATAAAATTTTTGCAAACGATAGAATTTTGCCTTTACGAAGAAAAAGAGTCCCGGTCGAAAGGTTAATCCACGGAGTCGCTTTAATGGCATACTTTTCTTTTTATCGTATTACCAGGATTATGGCTCGTGAATCTCTTTTAATGATTTTCCACTGTAGCTAGTAGTATTTAATGAAATGCACGATTCTCTCTCTCTCTCTCTCTCTCTCTCTCTCTCTCTCTCTCAGGACGGTTTATATACGGTCCCTATATCTTACGTTAATTACTTTCGTTATTTCGATCAACTTATTCTTTCAATCGGAATGAGATAAAGATATGAAGTACGTTATAATAATGTAATTATATTGAATATTGAAAAACGTACCTTCGCTACCAACTTTCCCATTTATTTATAAAAAATCATAATGAGTCCTATATATGTTAAATACTAATTAACATACATTTTATTATTTATTAATTATTAATAACGTTAAAACTTGGAATTTATATATATCAGAAAACGTGACAAAAAATATTTATCGTTCATTGAACCGTTCATAAGATCAAAAGTTGTCGATCAATTTTTGACTCACGGCACGTTGCGAACCTGGGGCTGAAGGGGTGAAGGGAATGAGGGACGGTCAAAGGAACGCGAAAAACGCGTGCGGAATATTCGTATGACGCATCGGTGGGTCCAAGATAAAGACAGAAAAGTAAGTACTTTTGGATTCTGGCGTTGACTGCCGAAGGGAATTTAAGACGCTTTAACCCCTCGTGGTTGAAGTTTCTTTGAATTCAAGTTGAACGCTCACAAACATGTTCTCTCTCTCTCTCTCTCTCTCTCTCTCTATCTTTCTCTCTTTTTTCGTTTTTTTCATTCTCTCTCTCTCTCTCTCTTTCTTCTTCTACTCTCTTTACGTAAATATTCGACTCGCTGGATTTTTCACCAAGCGTGCAATTACCATAGCCACTATTTCTATCCTACTATTTCTCTCTCTCTCTTTTTAACTTATTCTCTCTCATTCACTCTCATTTACTCTCTTTCTCTTTTTGGAGCCCTCTTTTCAACGACTTTCAAATAGACTTTCCAATCGTCGAAAGGCTCTTTGGACCACAAAGTACTTTTCCAGTATACGTCGGTAAGACTTTTCTTCGAACGTTTCGTAGAAAATCATTTCCATCTAACGCGTTTGAAACATATTTTGCGAATCGAAAGTGGTCGGGTTAGGAGGTGGTAGTGGTGATGGTGGTGGTAAAGAAGGATGATGTTGTAGTGGTGATGGTGGTTATGGGGATGATGGTGATGGTGATGGCAACGATGGTGGAGATAGATAAATGTGAGAGTAGTTTAGTTGTACATTTTTCTAAAATAAAATCGAAAAAATATGTAACAGGGAAAATATATATTTTATAGTTTTATTCTATTATATTCTATTATATTCTATTTATCTTTTGACATATTTTATTGTTTAAAAAATTATTATCGTATTAATTTTTTTCCTCTTTCATTGAGTTTTAATTTTCATCTTTAATTTTACATTCTATTATTATTATTATTATTATTATTATTAATCTTCTTTTTCTTTTTATTACGGAATGGTAGAACGAAATAGTTTTTCAACTACTAAATCCTTCACGAAAAATTAAGAACATTTTTCTTCTTTATTTGTTGTTTTTTTTTTTTTTTTATTATTTTTTATTTGCAACGATATTTCCATACTTCTTCGACCAACGTGTGTAAAAATTTTCTTTAACTTTGTTTTTTTTTTTTCTTTTTTTTTTTGACGTTTCCATGCGAATACAGAGAAAACGAATGCACGAGAGAGAAAGAGAAAGAAAGAGAAAGAAAGAGCTAATGGAATTTTCACACCTGCAAAGTATTTTCCAGAAGGGTGCGTTAAGACCACCGTGTTGTCTCGATTTTCCCTTCTTCTTTTTTACCCTCTCTCCCTTCTCCCTTTACTCCTACTCCCTTTCCCGATCCGACCCACGTCGTCTATCGGTCTGAGAAATAAAAAGAAAATAATAAAAGTAAAAAAAAAAATAAAAAAAAAAATAGGTAAAAGTAAGGGAAAAGGAACAACAACAAAAAAAAGAACCCGGAAAAAAGGAGAGAAAAGGTTTAGTCACGTTCGCGTTCGAGCAATCGATCGGTTCTCACAAGAAGTTTACTTGCAAGGACTCGCGGATGCGTCGATCACCACTCGACGCATTTCTTTTTATTTCATCTTTTTTTTTCTTTTTGTGAAATTTTACTACCTTAGGGAAAGACGTGGTAAGTATATTCAAACAGGATGAGTCTTGTGATAAGGGTTGGTGGATGTGTGTGCGCACGTAAAAGATAACACTTTGCTGGGCATCGTATACCATAAAACGTCTGACAGTATTGGAAAAGGGTTGGGGTAGAATAGAGTAGATCGTTTACGTTGACCAGATCAATTTTATTTTGTCCTCTTTTTTTTTTTTTCTTTTTTCTTTCAAGCAACATTGTCAAGTTTCAAGAAGATATATATCGTAATTGAATTAGTTTTTATTATTATTATTATTTTTTTTTTATAATGGATATTAAAGATCATTCGATTAATCCTGAGTTTTGTATGGTATTTATGATGTATTATAATAATACTGTTAATAATTTAATTATTATTTGTATTATTAATATAATATCATATTAAATGGTGTATATATTATAATATTGGTGTATTAATTAGGTCATTTGATTGACCTAATTGTGATTAGAATTTGATGTCTTCTTTCATGAATGATTTTACGGTTTCACTGTATTAAGGTGAATCAAATGTTCGTACGTTTATTGTGTTATAAATTGCATAATTGATTGTTTTTGTAAATGTTTCTTTTTTTTTATTGGAAAATATTAATCAAACAAAAATGCACGAATTTTGTTGATTTTTTGCCCTAATATTTGTGATCTATATACCATAGAACAGGGGGTCGGCAACCTGCGACTCGCGAGCCACATGCGGCTCTTTAGTTAAAAGAGTTTAGACACCGATGAATAAATAGATTAGTTTTTTTTTTTTTTTGATCAAAAAGCTTTATTTATTAATACTATTTATTGTTGGCAAGAAACAATTTTGTTGTTCTTTAAAAACATTGAAATTTTGTAAATTGTTATTAATTTTTGACTCTTCCGACTCAAAAGGTTGCCGACCCCTCCTGCCATAGTACGATAAATATCAAAATAATGTTTAACCATAAAAACATCAAAATAATTTTTAATTTATTAATAAGTGTAATTATATTATTTAATAAATGAAAATATTAGAAAATTTTCAATATAATATTTTATATCAAGGATCAAGGCGATGTAAAAATTTAAATATTCGTCGAACCAAAATAAAAATAAAAGATACCAGGTTAGAAGCTACGGAAGTGTAATACATGAAGAAAGAAAATTTTGTTTCTCATCGAGAAAAAGAAAAAGAGAGAGAGAGAGAGAGAGTATGGAAGTATAAGGAAAAAAGGAAACCGTTTAAACATTTCATTCTTTTTAACTCATTCTCTCTCTCTCTTTTTTCTCCATGTTTCTTTCTACTTTGTTTTTGTTTTCTTTCATCTCTCTCCCCCATCCCCACTACCACATCATTTTCTTCCTATTTTTATTTTCTTCTTATAATCTTCCTATTTTTCTACTATCCACCTCACATTTCTTTCTTCCTTTCCTTTCTTTTCTTTTCTTTTCTTTTCTTTACCAGTTCATTTCTTCCTTTTACTTTTTATTTCATCTACCCAGTCATAACGCTCGGCCCCGATCTTTTATTCCCTTCTGGTTTTTCTTATTCTCTGTCTCTCTAGCTAGAATTTAGCCGCGGGCCACTTTAGTCATTGAGGTTTTAACTTTAGAAAAAAAAAAAAAACAAAAAAAAACCAAAAAAAAAACACGCAGGTAAGATTTACCGCGAAAGCTCGGACGCGAACTTTTCTATTCGACGTAGAAACGTCAACGTCCTATAGTCGTTCTTGATGTGAGGAGGGAGCGGCGGAGACAAGGTGTGCGGGAAGACGAGGGGAAGGGAGGGGGTTGGTTGTTCCTTTCAAACGGCAAACGCAAGAAAAAGGATATATTCGAAATAATTTCCCTAAGGGTTTTTTAAAGTAAACAAGCTACGGTCATACAAATGACACGCAAGGCTTCTGTTTCTTTTTTTCCTTTTTCTTTTTTCTTTCTTTCATTCTATTTTTCCACCCTCCCTTCATTTTTCTTCATTTTTTTATTTTTGATCTTTCTTTTGACACTTTATTATTATTATTTTTTATTTCTCATTCAAAATTCTGTTTGATATAAAACAAAGTATATACTTTGTTTAATGTAATACATTTTTTTTTTTGGTATTATTATATAACAAAAATTGAATACAATACAAAGTAAATACTTTTACTGTATATATATATATATATATATATGTAGGGATTTAATTTATTTAGGGTGAGAGGTGCGAGGTGAACATACACCCAGTTTAATCCTACTAATAAGATTTATTTAAAACAGGTATTAGAAAAGGTACAATATTAGTTTCACAATCTTACGGTTACAACTTAGATGAGCGACTGAATTCTTACGACTGTTACAACTGATACGACTGCGACTGTTACAACTGATATCTAACTACGGCTACGACTGCAACTACATTCTATTTCTACGACTGAGACTGCTCTACATCTACCACTGAGACTCTCTCTTCTTATTCCTTTCCATGTCTTTTATATCAGAAATCATCTACACCCCTTTTTGAGAGGGAAGAAGCTCACAAATCTTACTGACCAATCGCATAAGGATCCACCCCATAGTCCACCGACAGGTACAGCCTATGGTTTTCGGTAGTGGGAACTATGCATACAGAAACTTAATCTAGCACATCGGAATGTTACACCTTTTTATGGCATCGCATATCGGAAATTCTTCAAAGGGTCCCTACACTGCACACATGGTTTTTTATTACACCAATATCCTAATAATCCTCAAAGTTCGTTTATGGTTTTATGGCCCACCTAATCTTTTCTTTTAATCTGGATAGATTTCTCTTTTTCAAATAAAATGAGATCTACAGAAAGGACTGAATACTAGCTTTTGTCTACCTCTGCTACACTTAAAACTCTCCTACATATATACAGGAAATATTTATCAAAGTATCAAGGATTGAAGAGGAATTTAGAAGTTAGATCTCGTACACACAGAGAAAATTACCACTTTGAGTTTATCGTTCTATAATAGTTGTTTTACGAGGTTTACTTGTTAGTTATTAGCAAGTAAGCGATTCGTGATCTTAAATGATGTTTAACCCACAAGCTTTTAATGGAGTAAGTAACTGTGCTTTAAAGCGAAATATGCATGCAAACGTATTTTCCGTGATCGAAGCTTTTCGTTAGAGATGTTCAACTAGTACATCCAATCATAATTTGTATTTTAAGAAACATCAATGCCCGAACGTGAACGAACTTTATCAAAGTAAAAAAAATAAACGAGCCCTTATATAATACATAAATTTCAGTCCCTTTCATTTATAAAAACAAAACTAAAAAAAAAAGAAAAAAAAACATATACATAAGAGAGAGTTAACATCGTAGAATAATTTTGCTTTTCCACAAAACTAGGTTACAATTAGTGGTTGGTAAGTTTCTATGATAAAACCCTAAACAAGAATAAAAAAAAAAAAAACAAAAAAAAACAAAACAAAAAAAGAGGAGATTAATTTAGTGACAAGATTTTGGAAGCAACTCTGAGTCATGTTCATTAAAGTTAGCAATTCGAAAGAAAAGAAAAGAAAGTATGAATAAAATTTCAAAGAGTAAACACACGTGGGGGAGGGAGGGGGGGGGTTAACAGTTTGAAAGAAAAAGAAAAACGTTCTTAATTTGTTTCCACATTTTGGGGGAAAAGAAAAAGGAAAAAATCGTTAAAGGTTACACTTCTTTCGACTTTCGTAACAAGGAATCGTCGTTTGATGGCAGAGGGAGGAGGAGCAGGCCGCTTCGTTCGTTCGTTCGTTCGTTCGTTCGTTCGTTTTATAAAAAAGCAATTTAATTTGCAGTAAAAATAACGACGAGGTCTATGGAAAACATTGTATAGGGTATATCCAGTTCTCGTATCGGCGGAATAAACCGTTCGTATGGTATTTATCAGTTACGTTCTCGTTTTAATTGGAATTTACACGAGCCGTGGAAAATAGTATATATGCGTATATGTAAATATATATATATATATATATACATACCTTTTACCTATACATCGTTTTTGATAAAATTGTTCAGACGGATACGCGAACTGTCTGTCTGTCTGTCCGTCCGTTCGTTTGTCTGAAGCGTTATGTATTATATTGTTGGAAAAATAGGTGTCCCTTCCCTCCACTCCCTTTCGGGACCCTATTCCTCCCTTCCCAGAATGTGACGGAACTTTAGCGAAATATGAGGTCAAATTTCGCATTAGACGTTGGTACCCGCGTAGGTAGGTATCCAACGTAGTTAATTAAAGTTTTACGAAAAACCTTTTGCACAAAATCATACGTCCGATGTAACGTGCTTGTTAACGTTAACGATAGATTGAAATAACTTCGAGATCGAATGTTAGGTAGGAAATTTTTGATAAAGAGTGTACCTAACAACATTCGAATTGTTAACTTTAACGGGATTCATATATATATATATTTGGTTTATATTTTCTTTGTTTATATCTGTCAAAGTTAATTGATTCTTTTGTATATGTATATTACCTGTCTCACGTTGAAAAAGATTTTACATATCCTTCCTGTCATTCTCTTCATTCGTTTTAAACAAATTCTTTTTTTTTTTCTAAAATTCTTTCCTCTGTTTAGAATTAGTCGATTAGATTCGATTGGTTTTTAATTTGTTCAATGTTTTTTTTCACTTTTTCTTTTAACCCTTTAGCTACGACGGTCCTCGTACTTGCGTGCAACGAAGCACCGTGCCGAAAGTGCGAACATTAAACGCGTCATTAACATTGGAAATCAAGATTTTTATCTCAAAAATGACTTTGTAACATTACTATTTAAAAAGTAAAAAGTACCAAATAGCGCTTGCAATTTGTTTGTGTACAGAAAAAAATCCAGTCCATTTCTGTAAGAGATGTGACGAGTGACGACTATAGTCACCCGTCGTGTCCATGCGGTGTTTTGTGGCGAGTGACTATAGTCACTCGTAGTAACGAAAAGGTTAATTACATTTGATTATATATTATGTAATAATGAAAGTGTAATGTAGTTGGAAAAGTAAGACGTTCAATTATTACTCGACAACTTGTTTTAAGTAGATGAGAGAACAAAAAGTGTGTCTCGATATCTACATTGTGTTATTTAGAAAAATAATATTATAGATACAACGCGCGTTATCGTTGTTCGGTTTGGTAATTGATCAAAGTCCCCCCTCCTCCCCTCCCCTCCCCTCCCCTCCCACTTTTCCTCACCTTTTTTCAAACATATTACTTGGGCTTTAATGTACTTCGCTATATTTTACTTGTCTCATCGATCTTCTCTGCGACGAAAAGAAATTCTCTAATACTCGTTTCTTTGAATCACCTTATATATATATATGTATATATTGAAAATTAAGGATACCGGAATAAATTTATGTGGTGGAAAAACTGTGTAGGGGGTTCCTTTCTGTAATCGAAAATAAAAAAAAAAAATTGCCAACCGAACCCTTCGGAAATAAAGTGTATCGGGGAGTATCGAATTGAATCGGTTTTGGTTTGGGTATAGAATTGGGACCCGAAAGTTTGCCGACGGATATAAATATATATCCGAAATTTTGATGCCCAACTTGAAACTGGATAAATTTGATTTACTATTTGTGACCTGGATTAGTTAATTGCAGTGCAATCGGATGTTAGAAATTGTATAGAAAAAAAATGTTGAATCAAAAATGTAGATCTCGATTCAAACAGATCAAATTTTTGAGTAAGTAAATGGCATATTTGAATATGTTCACGTGATAGAATCCAAATGTGAATTGGACAAAAATTATTCGGTCCTAATTCGAGCCCGTAATTTCGAGTACCCGCAAATCTATGGTAAATAATTGAAATAAGAGGTGTGTATATTAATATTATCATCTTAATATATATATAAATAACGTGTCACGTTGTTTGTCCGCAATGGACTCCTAAACTATTGAACTGATTTTAATCAAATTTTACACACTGTATGCAGTTTCATCTAACTTGAAAGATAAGATAGTTTATATGTCAATTTATAATCGCAATATTATTTGTTTATTAACAAAGAGTCATGATTATCTCTGTTAGTTCGATAAGATTCTAACAGATGACGGTATAAGGTAATTCGTTGATTTAAATACGTGTGTATCGGACTGATTGTGAGCTACAGCAACGCGTGATAGAGCACCCCTAGTAGTAATATAAAATAAATATTAGATATGTAACTGTATAATAAAATGATGAAGTAATAATTATCAGTGGTTAAAGTTAAAAAAAAAAATGTTTAACAATAAACGATAATAGAGTAAGAGTTATTTTTCGAAAGTACGTAAAAATAACAATTTCATATCGTCGGTAAAGATAGAAAGAGATGGGAGAACGGAGGGTAGAGAGAGACGATGATGCAGTTATCCACGAGTCGTTGATCATGGCTACGACAATCTCGTGGCTCTTTAAACTTCGGAAACGGGGAAAAATATAGATTATCTCGTCGCACGCTATGAGAACTCTTTACTATCTTTCTTCTTTCAATTCTCTCTTTCTTTTTTCTTTTTTTTTTTTTTCTATGCTTCTCTCTGTCTACCCACCCATCCACATTTCCTTCTTTCCCTTCCTTTCCTTTCCTTTCCTTTCCTTTCCTTTTCTTCTTTTCTTTTCTTTTCCTTTTCCTTTTCCTTTTCCTTCCTTTCGTTTCGTTTCGTTTCCTTCCTTTTGCTTATTTTTCCACGCGAAAAGTCCGCTCACGTCCTTATCCGTTAAGCTACTTCCTCGAAGAGTAAACATCCAATAATTCTGTTCGTGCTTCTTTCCGTAGGACAAGCGTTACTTTACCAACCAACCACCCCCCCCTCCTCACCTCCCCACCCCTCCTTTTCTTCGTAACCTTCCCTCCCTTTTCTATTCCCCACTTCTTTCTCTTTTTCTTCATCTTTCTTCTCCTTATTCTTTCTCCCTTCTTCTTCTTCTTCTTCTTCTTCTTCTTCTTCTCTTAAGAGAAAGAAGTGGAGGTGGAGGAGGAGGAGGAAGAAGAAATTTTCTATTGATCGATTGAGAAATGTAGCTCCCAAGGTAAGGAAATCTCATTTCTTGTCCTTTTTAAAGTCATCCTGAGAGGATCGGGTTTACAGAAAAGAGATCGACGTAAATGAAATGATTTTCTCTTTTCTTTTTTTTTTGTTTTGTTTGTTTCTTTCCTAAGATATATGAGAATTTGATGATGATGATGATGATGATGATGATGATGAGAGTACGTTAAAATGATTCGATATACGTTGATAATTATTTTATTTTTATTATATTAATAATATTGATTGTACTTTCTAACCTTTTTCTTGTTGACATTTTTGTCATTTCCATTTCGTTTCTATGAAAGAAACAAAATTGTCTACACGAAACCGTATCGTTACGTTTGAACTATCAAAAAAACATTTTCTTTCTTTTTTTTTTTTTTGTTTTGTTCAGTTTTCAAATTTCATTCCTCTGTCGAGAGATGTTTCGAATTTATTTGAAAAAGAATAGATCTAACGAAGAAAAATAATACTATATGTTTGTAAAAGAAGAAAATGAAAAAAAAAAGGAAAAGAAAAAAAACAACAACAACAACAATTTTTATTGATGGAGAAAAAAGGCAAAAAGAAGATAAAAAAAAACAAAAATTTTTTTAAATGTTATTGAAGAACAAATAGAAAATCACTGTGCTCTGTGACTATCGTGTTTGAAAATGAATCGATGCCTTAATGAAAATAAAATAAAATATACAATGAAGAAGAAGAAGAAGAAAAAAAAAACGAAAGATAATATAATTTGTTTTTTTTTTACTTAATAATAATTTAGATGTCATTTAATAAAGAAAACAATTTTTATGATATTGATGTCACATTTGTTTATAAACTTAGTCCTGGTAATAATTTTATTTTCTCACTTTTTAAGTTTTCCTCCCATTCATTCACCTGTCACGTTCCTCCTCTTTCTTCTATCCTTTCCTATTTCCAAAATCCTCATACTATTTATTTTATTTTCTCTTTGAGTGCAGCAAAGGGTAGCAGGTGTCGGTCGTAGCAGAGTAGCTACAGTTACTGTCAAACAAAATTCGTTGTGTTGCGGGAGTACGGGCAACGATACTTCCGGTTAAACGGTAAGATCTTTCAAAAATTATTTCCATACCTATTATGGGAACAAATTATCTTGGAATATATTACATCTATAAATATTTGATTCTATTTTATTTCCGTATTTTTATTTTTATTTTTAAATTTATTTCCTTTTTTCTTTTTTTTCATTATCGTTCGAGAATTAATAGTTTCGATTGAAATATCCGACATTTCGTTGATTTTTCCTATCCCCAAACACATTGTAAACGATTTTACGTAACACAATTTCTCCTTTTTCTATATTAAAACCGAATGAAATTTTCATAAAGACAATAATTCGAAATCTATTGATCATTAAAAAGAGACAAACGTATTTAATAATTAATGTTCAAACTGATCCCAGAAACTAATACTTATACTCCCCGTTTTTGTTTTTTGTTTTTCTTCTTTTATTTATTTATTCGGATCAACGGGCTAATTACGAAATCAATATTATCGTAGTGCGAAGTAATTGATGGCTAGCTATCCTTTCGTTTGCTGTCAGTTCTGGTATCTGTGCTATTGATTTTATATGTAGATATGTAAGGTATATACACATACACACACACACACACACACATATATATATATGTAGATATATATAGGTACGTATACTGACAACACATCAAATTTGGTACGATGATATTCACGTTTTTCTCAACTCACATTGAAAATACTTTAGTCAGAAAAATATAAATGATTAATATATTATTATTATTATTATTATTATTCAGGTTTGTTCAAAATGATAAAAATTTAATACGAACGATTTGTGAATTTATTTGTTTAAATAATCGATAACTCTATTCAAGAGAATTATTTTGGTTTTTCTTTTTTTTTTTTTTTAATATTTAATATAATCATTGTTTTTTCTTTCTTTTTTCTTTTGCAATAATTAATTCATCCTATGTTGTTATACAATTTTTCAAATAGACCTCTATCTTAGCAGATTAGCTTTAAATTTTGAATATTCTTGAACAAATTGGGTAGTTTGAAGGGGAATTGACTATTATATTAGAACTCGAATACCCATGGTCTTCCAATTTTCGTGAAACATTTTTTTAAACCCATTGCCCATTCAGGGCTCTTCAATCAATCTCCACTATCCTCAGAATTTATTTATTTCAAATGGTATATAGTTTTTACTTAAACATATATATCTATATATATTCCTGTATATATTATTTATATATTCCTACGGTTGTTATTGGTATTATGTTTAATAAATAATAACATGGTGTGTGTATGTGTGTATGTATTATGTTGTATCGTAGAATAAGGGAAAAAAGTAAAGGAGATAAACTAAATTTTCCGGATTTTCTCGCTGTTAAACGACTAAAAGAGAAAACTAGAGAGAACTAGAGAAACAGAAAGAGAACGAGAGAGAGCGAGAGAGAGAGAGAGAGAGAGAGAGACAGACAGAATGAAAAAGAGATAGAGACAGAGATATATTTAACGGAGGAACCACCACTACCTTTCTGGCGACAGGTGGAAATGAAATTTTGCAGCATTACAACGAATTGGTTATTGCCTTGGGTGATATTTTCTCTCTCTCTCTCTCTCTCTCTCTCTCTCTCTCTATCTATCTACCTATCTCTCTCTTTCTCTCTTTCTTTCTCTCTTTTTGTTTTATTCTCTCGTAGGTTCTCACAACGTTCCTAGAAAACAAGTGCTGTAAACGATCGATTATATATTATCTCTGTTCCACCCCCCCCCTTTCCCCCTTACCCCAACCCCATCACGTTAAATCTTATACGTATAAAAATGATGTGTATGTGTGTGTGTGTTTTTTTCCTCTCATTTTGTTTTCTTTTTTTACCCCCCCCATATATCTTTTATCCATCGTCTAAATGGCACAAATGTTGTTTATAGTAAATATATATATATATATATATATATATATATATATATATATATATATATATAAAATATTTCATCGATTCGCTCATATAATATTAACATTGGAAATAATGGATAGAAAGGGGTGAGTTCAGGGGAGAGAGAGAGAGGGGGTGAACCGAGAAAAATTCGTAAAAGAAAATAAACTAGTCTCGTGGTTTTGTTTTTTTTTTGTTTTTTGTTTTTGTTTTTCGTTACTTTTGGATTTTTATTTTGCGAATGCAGCAGCATGCACGATACGAAATTCGAATGCAGTCTTGTTTGTGGTAAAAAAACAAAAAAAGAAAAAAAATTATTGTAGATATCTTTTTCTACGAGAAACGTATTATATTCGGGAAGGGGGAGGGGGAGGGGGGGGGAGTTCTTTTATCCTTTTTTTCTTTTTTTGTCGTTAAAGGTATTGTAATGAGTATTATTTTGAAATAAAAATCAGAGACCAAAAGAGTGAGAGAGAGAGAGAGAGAGATAGAGAGAGAAAGAAGAGATAAAGACAAAAAGAGAGAAAGAAAGATGGAGATGTTACAAAAGAGAATCACAGAAGAGTTTTGCAACATTGCTGGGAGCAACTCACGTTTGTGCTTCACGGTAACGAATTGGGGCGACTTAATTAAAGGGTGTTTCAAATGGCGAAAAAAGAAATAGCAGAAATCGAGTGGGTGTTGTTAAAGGTAAGATAGATAGAAGAAACTGGGTAAGGCATGTAGCTCGTTTAAATTAAAGACGTGGAATAATAGAAAAGATACTAGAAAATAATAATAATAAAAAAAAAGAAAAGATCCTAAATAGATCACACTAAGGGTAAGATATATCATATACTAAACTCCTTATACATATATATTGTGTAGTGTTATATTTATTTAATAGTATACACCTACGGAGATATTGTGACATATTTTTTTTCTGAGATTTATTTTAATCCTATTTTTTTTTAATTTTTTTTTATTTCACTATCAAATATATCTTTAATATAATTTATTTTTATTACATAAAAGTGGTTATTTTTTTTTATCACTTGATTTAGATAAGGTTAGATAGATCGTTATAAATGAATTATTAAATATAATATTAAATTATACGAAAGGGAATTTGTATACCATATATATATATATATATATATATATATATATATATCTTATATACTTATACGTGGGTATGTGAAAGAAGGTACGACAAAAGTAGAAATGAGGTTACTTTAAAGGGTCCAGACAGCCGCGGGGTGATATAGAAAGGAGTGAGAGAATGAAGAATGAGTTGTGGAGAAAGAAAAAAGAAAAAAAAAGAAGAAAAAGAAAAGATGAAGAAGTTGAAAGGGATGGAGAGATTGCAAAAAAATATGAATGATACGTCGAGTACAGATTATTTATCATTAACTTTAGAAAGGGATAAAAGAACCTTGGAGAGAGATATAAAGAAAGAAAAAAAAATATTAACTCGAGCGTGCTGCTTAAGGGATTAATTCATGCAAATGTTATAATATTTCGATGATTTTGTTTGATAATATATATATGTGTTCACACACATACTAATATAATATAATAATAGTTATATTATTTATAACATAAATATATTATAATTAAATGAAGGTATTTACTAACCTGATCGTTGATTTCTTCGACGTGTATTCCCGTAGTAGCAGTTCTGCGATCGAATGAATTCATTTAACGAATTTACAAGTCATCGTTTGAGGATGATACACATAAATACATAGATAGATAAATAGATAGATAGATAGATAGATAGATAGATAGATCGTTGTACGGGCAAGACCATAAATTGCTCGACAAAAGTCAAAGCGTTGAGTATTTATTGAAAACGAATCGCTATGTACAAACGTATTAAATACACGATAGCGTGACATTTACAGGAGGTTCTGTTTATCGCATACAATAATCGATATGCAGCCGATATGATAACAATAGACAACACCAGGGTTAACCCTGTGGTTCTTGGGTAACGTGTCCGGCTTATATTTACAACCCATCTCGTCGTTCATATTTGCACGTAGAGATTGCACACGTGTGTTGCTGTAACACGTGCTTTCTGCCTTTTTAGTATTGTATATCTAACTATGGTTATAATAATAATAATAATAATAATAATAATAATAATAATAATACCTAGACCAATCTCCTTGTGACCAACAGAAAATTCTCTAACACTGGTTGGATCAGACATTTTAAAATTATTCGTGTAAAATGCATGCTTCAATGCTTGCTGCACACATACAAGAAGAACATTCTTGGTTGAT